>NW_014333080.1:73504-82427 GCF_000341935.2 Cephus cinctus | reverse complement strand
TTTTTTTCTTCCCCCCCCCCCCCCCCCTCTTTGTATACAGGTCTTTTCATGTAATATTTACTCATCCACGGTCTTGTATTCTGAAACGTCACGTACCGGGTGTTCGTGATGTTAATTTTACAGTATGCCATTTTCTTATTACGAGATCCCATTAATGTGTATTTTTACACTGTAAGGACCAGCGCACGTTTTGCACGGTAGAGATGCAGTTTTTCACGAAACTCAGAATTCGCATGATCCTCGACTTCCGGAATCACGAGAGACTTCCTGCCGTTGAGCGTTATTCGATACACGTTAAAAATATTCATCAAAGATTCAGGGATAACAGGCGCTCTTGTGTATAGGTACCTGCCGTACCGACCGGAACGACGAAAAATCGGAAAACCCCGTAGCTTCCGGCGAGTCTCTCGGAAATAAGAAAGATAGCACACGTTTCCCTGGGTAATACCCAGGGAAATTTTGCATCGCGTCACAGGAATAACGTTCACGTCAGCACTGGTCGTCTCACGACAGAACTTTATTATCTCAATGACGTATAAACGACTTCCGGTGCTATACCGTCACAGGTAATTCGAGTAAATATTTTCTTGTCCATATTTTTCATTTCCTCCCTTACTCACGTTAAAATTTACCGATCCTCAATGGAAAGTCAATGCGCTTCACACGTACCAAATCAGTTCTGTTTGACCTAAAAGGCAAATAAAAGTGTTCCTCAAAAATCCCCAATACGAAATATTTAATCGTAGTCGTACCTATTATCTACAATGGCCTCATTCAGTGATTCACGATGAACTCAGCAATCTGCCTTGTTTCTCGCGTTCCGTACGGACTCACATCAACGGTGAGTCAGCTCGTGCTTCTTCCGAGATTCAAAATCCTAAATTCCCGAGCTGTCACTCGTGTCCGTAAGTCCAAGAGCGCGTGGGCGTTTCTAACGCGCCTGCTGCCAGCCGGCGTCTTCTCTTTCCTCACCAACCGATATTTTGGGAGTGACTATACCACGCGGCGGCGTTACGTTGTAAATCGACCGTTCTAAATCATATGGTCGCGTGCCCGTCATCGGATCAACTCCTGCAGGGATCACGTCGACATGAGTGTCTTTAGACATTAAACTCGCCCATTGAAAAATCTTACAACACTTTGGAATAACGGGTTGCCTATGTTAGGGGGATCAAATCAGATCGGATAAAAATCAATAAAAAAAGTTATTACGTAATATATATTTGATGACATCAAAATTTATGGGTAGGAAAAAAATTATTACTTTTTATGTTTATCACGTACGACTATCAAATTAATTTGACGTCCTGGGTCATGACGAAAACTTTCGATCCATGCTTTGACAATAGGGAGCCAAACGATCCAATTGATCTTATAAGTTAACCCTCGAGCTTATATATGGGCGATCCAAGATTCTATCGCTATTTTTTTTTCTCAATTTTTTTTTCCATCGTGCTTTTCTCTTCATTCTTCATCACGGACCTTTCTTCTCCTTTTTCCTTGCTCGTGGTTATTATTTCACCTCGTCGCGTTTCATAAACATCCCCTCGCTTTATTCGAGCTCGCTTTTGTACTGCAAATTGCTATAAGAAGATTTACCAGCAATTCAAGTCAGGATCGATGCTGCGAAATTCTTGTGTACAGCTATCGTTGCGTCTGTACAAAGAAATCGTAATGTTAAAGCTCGGGTCACGTGTCTCCCCGAAGGAACTTTTGAAAAGTCTTGAAACGAAAAATCAGTTATATCCATTTGCAAGAAGCTGGGGGTCTTCTAGGTTGCAGAAGTACCCTTAAAAGTTCCTCGTGGGTGAACAAGGGTCGACCAGGTACGTATGAGAAAACACACTGGCCTTGTGCACAGCTTTTACACAGCCACCCTTTATTTTTCCGCTTCCTCAATTACAAGAGCCAAACGTTCATCGTGCTTTCGAGCTTTCCACGGATACCGCTTATTTTCCTTGCTCGCTACAGTATATTTTCCTAGCACTATAGGGTGGCATCGTTTACCTACCTACGGTCGCGATACTCGACATACCTTCCATTCCTTACTAGAGGTTAAGATTTCGGATTTTTCATTTGGAGCAAAGTCTTTTTTCTTATTTTGGTAAGAAAATGATTTTTTTTTCTTTGCCAACTCTTATCGAGCTTTTTACGAGTTGTCTCGTTATACGTGACCGGGTGCACCGGTAATAGATATTATTTCTCGTGGCGATCTCCTGCCGACTGAGGTCCCTGCAGGACGTATGGAGGAACTCCCCCTAGATATGGTCCAGGAAATGTTGGATGGTACTGCGGGTGATTGGGAGGAGAGGAGTATGGCGCTGACAAGATGACGCGGGTGGTTGGCACGAGTGGCAGATGGCTCGGAAAATCTAGGATTACGAAACTAATGAAAATATCGAATTACCAGTGGGCATTCAGCGAGGATCGTGAAGGTCGGCGGGTGTGGGTGGCGACTGGTGAGTTCGTGTTTGGGAAGACGAGAAAGCGAAATGTAAACGGGAACAAAGCCCTCTACGAACGAATCCACTTAGAAGTAACTACGGTACGGGGACTCGCAGCATCCCTATAGGACAATTACGGCAATTGGCTGAGACTATTTTTACCCTTGCTTTGGCACGACCCCCGGACAATTGTTATTGTTGGAAACTTCATTATCACGCTCGAATTTCAGTATATTTCCCAGCTTCTTTTTTTTTTCCACGTGGCTAATGGACCAGTGGTATCTACCGGGTGTTTAATTTCGTAGCGATTTAGGGTGGACGTTGAAAACTTTTATTTTTAATTATGCTATCGAACGATTGATTAAATTTTTTTTTTTTCAAATTTTCATCCCGTTTCACACTCAACGACTGTCGCGTGACAGCGATCTATAGATCATTGGAGAAATGTAATCAGACTCACACGCCATTAAGCACGCTGTTACCTTATGGCTGAGCTCTGCTGATTTCCACCCTCTAAATTCCCATGGGTTGTGCGAACCGCGACCGACCGACAAATTAACTCGCAATCTACGATTCTCGATCATGGATCAACCAGAGATCGATATCCTTGACTCTCCCTTGACTATATTTTACAGGTACTTTATGATGGTCCAGGGGTGGTTACTGTGTCAGGAATTACATACAATCCCATTTAGAAGATATAAGTTACGTTCACTGTCGACTGATCTATTTAATAACAATGATTCTGTCACGCTTTTATAGAGATCGATCGCAGATCGATTTATGATCAATAATAATTTCGTACCTTCTTTTTTTCGTGGGATTTCATATATCTTTCATTGTCAGATTCTAAGTCCAGTCACTGATAATTTATATATCTAAGGGTAACGAAGTTGCCATATTGGGGACTCCTTTCAATTATTCTAAGTATCCTCCCAAAAGCTTTCCTAAGGCTTTTCCACAGTTTCCAAGTCACTGATTAACAGCACCAGGAAAATCATCCCTTACCCAGTCCTGGACCTTTTTTTTCGGATATTGACACCTGGTCCAGTCACGATTCCGAGGCCGATGTATATCTATATCTATGGATTATACAAAAAAAAGTAAATTGTCTTTCTGTTCTCAAAATAAAAAATTCGAGTTTCCCTGAAGCAGTTATTTATTTTTTTTTTCCAACTCCCACAGTAATCCCCAACCATTTCCAAGACCCACTCAAGACAAGGTACACAATTTGCAAGGTAATCCCAACAAGATTTCGCCTGACCGTAGTTACGACTGAAAGCTTTATATCTAAATTATTTAAATTATTAGAAAAAAAAAACGTATTCTACCTGAAAAAAAAATATTCAAAATTTTATTAACATAAATACAAAAATATTACGCGAATAATTTATCTATAAAAAGAAGCTATCAATGTTACAGTAATTTTGGACGAATATAAACTGCTTTTTTGTTTCGTCAAATTATTGAAATAAAAAATAATTTATCCCCCTACAACCCATTTTCCACCCATGAATAAAAAGTCCCACAATAAGCCGGATTAATTTAACGCGCGTCCAAATAAGGCCCAGCACTCAAATCATTAAGGGTCAGTCGCTTGTTAGCTGCTCCTGCTGCTCCGTATATAAGATATCATCTTCGTATGGACCCACGAGAAATAAAAGATCCTTTGGCCTTTATCCATCCAAACGGGACACTCCAATTACGACCTGGTGAACGTCACATTGCGCTCCCAAAGAGCAGAGGATCTTCTACCGCGTTCAGGTCGTTCTCGTTGTCCTATCGGAGAACGAAATCTTGGATTCGTAATCAAGCCACCGTGTCTTCGTTCCATAACCATTATTTATGGTATCGCACTACAGATTACCCCGCTTTATATATACGTGTATATATATATTTACATATTTAGTGCATGTTGAAAGAATCCGTATCCGCCGTAATGACGATGACGTGTGCTTTCTCTTTACCATACCTATATAGCGTATACCAAGCATTTGAATTCTTCACGAGAGAAGCCATTTTAAAGTCTTTAGACCATTTGAACTATTTCGAACTATTACCAGCCATAAATTCACCAACGAAATTACCATCGTCGCCTTGTTTTCATCTTATACCCAACTTTACTACTTACCTATCTGGGCCCACCAGCAGGAAGACACTTTAATCGAAGCTTCATTCTTATTTATTATCCCACGCTACATTACTTACGAGAGTATACCAATCCTCTTCCTAAAATACCTTTCGTTCTCCCTTTTACAGGCACTGCGCCCTACGCATATACTATACACGGGTTAATACGATATTCCGGCAATGGGCTACAAAGTTCTGCCAACTTTCCATTTACTTTATTCTTTTATTTACTTCCACCTCAACTACTGTACTGCCATTCTGGTAGTACTTGGAATCGCCGGAGCTTTAAGTAATGGCCGAAACGGAATTGGTGACGTCGAGGAACTCCAGAGCAATTTAGAATACTGGGAAATTGGGAGGGTGGCACAATATTCTTGAACGGTATGTACGAATAAAAAGTGAAAAAGAATTTTCGTGATTTCGAAAAAAAAAAAAAAAAAAAAAATTAATTTTCGGAAAGTGTGCTTATCATCATTCTTAATTTGATTTGGACGCACGTCATTTTTCGGTTGCGCAAATCATTGGACATTTTTTTTATGTATACTGTATAGTATTATATATGTTATTCCTATACCGGATACTGGTGTCGGATACGTCAAAGGGATGAATGACAGTAGAGCCATTGGTTTTTCTAATGAGCGATAGAGTCGTTGAAAGATATTTTTTAATGTATTATTCAGTTGACGCAACTGTTCAATTGGTGTTACCTTAGGCTACGTTCACAACGGTGAATTTTATAAGTTGTCGATGACGAGTCTGGGTTGCGTGGGATGAATTATTTTTTTTATCTCGTCTCACATCTTCTTTCTGCCTCGTCAGGTAA
This sequence comes from Cephus cinctus, assembly GCF_000341935.2. Taxonomy (NCBI): domain Eukaryota; kingdom Metazoa; phylum Arthropoda; class Insecta; order Hymenoptera; family Cephidae; genus Cephus; species Cephus cinctus. The sequence continues at coordinate 77,030 of NW_014333080.1, read as the reverse complement.
ATCAGGGTGTGGAATATTAGTTGGCTGTTGAAATTAGCACTCGAGGCGATGCCAAGCAAGGAGCGCAAATGCGAGTCGAAGGCTAATGACTCTTAATGACTGTTGGGAGTTCGAGGAACTCGACACGTCTTAAAGTCTTCAGTAGTCGAGACACTTGTATATATATATATTATTTTATATATAAATATATACATGTGCATATATACAGGGTCGTGCAAAAGTTCATATATAAAAACTAAAAATATAACAACAGCCATGGGAAAACAAATAGGGAAAAATTTGAAAGAGTGAAAAAAAAAATAAAGCTCGGAGCTTTAACTGTTCGGAATTTGCATACGTCTCATTAGCGATCGTTAATTGCGCGACGCGTTATGCTTTTCTCCCTCCTCTCCCACCATTGTTAAATTCCCTCCCCACGTGCTTAAATATACGTTTAATGGAGATGCAAGAGTAATTAAGCCATCGGGTCTTTAGCGAGTGCATCGGGAATCGAAATACTCAAGCAGATAAGTATATACACATATATCTAATGAAAGCCTTATTTGAGTCACAAAATCCAAAGTTCAATATAAATAGACTTTTTATTGTAAATCCAAAAAAAAAGTATATATACACTTTTCAATTACCAGTACCAGCATAAATTTTGACTATACCACGATAGATAGGGAAAAAAAATTTTAGGTAAAAAAATTTTATTTTTCATAAACAATCAAGTACGAACCGTCTTTAAGGCGGTTCGCTCAGCTGCCGACTAACGATAAGCTCGCGCATCTGCTAGTCTCGGCGTTATAATGCAAAAAGGGCCAGTTGATAATTTCCCAAAATTCATAACCAACCCCGTGACATTCTTTCACGAGATAATATTTTGTTAATGCCTACGAAATAATTAAAGCTTGATTTATCGAGGCATTACCAAAGACGAGGGACTCGGGCGAGTCTCCCTTCTTCAAACTTAAAGGTCGTCGCACGTGCTGCTTATGGATCTCGTCTGGATTAAAGTCCATGGATAAATCTTTGAGCTATTTAAGCAGTTATTACCAGAAGGTATGCATAAGCCACAGCCTCGAATTCGTTCGAGAGAGACGAGGAGGATACACTAGGTACATATATTCTCTATATTGAGAATTAATGAATTATTAAAAATTTTCGTTGGCTTTACAGTTTCGTAACGTGACTGGATAAAAAGGTTCCAGCTATTGTGACGGTAACAAGTTGTGCAACGGTATGCAGGATCAACAACATAATCAGGATTGCCTACCTATGTACACACACGTGGTATTTCAAGGCGATAGCGCCATTATACGTACAATGCTATGGCAGACCTCTGCATTTCGCAGTTATCGTTACAAACAAACGGATTTGTTTAAAAGCCCTGAAATTGTTTAACGAACGACCCAAGAAAACTACCGTGTGCCATTCTATCGGCTGTATGCAAACCAGAGGCTGCGGAATTGTACCAAGGATCTGTCTGCGATTCCACGCGTGGGTGTACTTATCCGATTCGTACACCCGGTATACCTACGACAGCATTATCATAGTTGGACACGCGTCCTGCGCACCGGTAACGTTCTACAGGTCGTTTCATAGGAATAAAAATTTTCAAATTTTATTCCCACCAAGAATGTAAATCGCGTATAAAAATTATATGGAAAATTTTTAAAATTAAAATTTCATCCCTTTCGATTTTATACACCCAGTACATTATATCCGCTTCGTATGCATAAATGTCTATTATATACTGTCATACGTATATGCATACCGATATACGAATGCAAACGAAACAGATACAAACCTTATGTATAGTTTTGATTTCTCTTTAAAAAAATGAACCCACCCACTGGATATCATTGACAAAATTAAAGTATCCAATTATCTCATAATCGCCTTACATTATCGGAGGTTGATTAAAAAATTCGTAGAATCGCTTTTTAACGTCGATTCAGTGTTATTCGATATCCGATTATATTCCGCGAATCCGATAACGATACGAGGGAAATTGGATGCTGCGCCTCTCTATTATTTTAATCTCAACTTTAATTCTCCTCTCGTCCATCTTTACATCTCGAGTAACCGTCCACCTAATGACTTTTCTAGTACGCTAATTACACGGTCACGATAACATTTCTTTAACCTCCAATTAAGACTCAAATTCTGTCATCCTTCGCTATGCCACGTTCGCTCCACACTCGTCGGCCTTCTGCATGGACCCATCCACTGCCATTAATCACAGGGATAGTTAGCGTCACAGCTTAACGTTTAATCTCGAACGGTTCAAGAGCTTTCCGAGAATGTATCCACGAGGGCCGAACAAGCCCGACGAAATTACGATAGGAAGCCACCCCTTTGATATCCCAACATATTGTGGAACAGGATACACAGTTGATATGGGTGATACGCTATACGCCATATAAGCCCAACACCTCCCAGAATCCTAGATACAGATCTTATCTCCCAATTTGACTATCTAAAGAGCCCTGGGCATTGTACGGGCTGACGGAATATTTTTCACGTGTCTGAAGAATCAGAAAAGTGCATTTGCTTCTGGATAGTCTCCTGTGTAACGCGTGGAACGTGCTTTCCCGAAGGGTTATAGATATATGTAAATTCAATAGATTTTTGAGACAAAAATAAAGTGCTGTAGGAGAATAATAAAAAATATACAATTCCAGCACTTTTGTCTTCTACGTATACGTGTATAAATCTCATTGGGTGAAACCACCCTTCGAGACTCTTGGGACATTTTCCTCCTGGTATAGGCCAACGTGTTATATCTATTTCTACCTAATGCATCTGGCTAATAGATACGTATATATCAAGTTGGTACTACTGTTCAAGTAGAAGAAGCTGAATCCATGTTATAGAGGGGGCGAATGACGTTGGCGTTTCCGTTCCTACTTTCTTTATTTTTTTTCCCTCTACTTTCAACTCCACCTACAGTTCCAGTCCATGCAATCCTTTACGATTGGGTAGGAAACCTCCAAACGACATTTCGGGACTAACATTAAAATGCATCTGAATGCAATACGTTGAAAAATAAAATATAAAAAATTAATCAAACTATTGATGAATAATAAAAATACGATTGCTAAGGAAAAGCCAGTATCGGAAGTAACTAGATTTTTCTTATAAATTCCCTAGAATCTGTACCTACTGCTCCTACTGTTCGGCTGCTTCGTAAAATACATTGTAGTCATGCAACGTCTGCGCAACATATAGGACCCCGTATACAGATGCATTTACGTATATGCAATTCGAAGCCGGTTATGTATCGATTCTGCATAGTATTTTTGCAGACCGTAGTCGCGTTCCGAGACACAAGGTTTGAGAGTTGCTGGTGCGGAGGTGCATCTGCGAAGTGTCCGCCATGTTGACTTATGCTACAGGACTTTTCAGTCAAAATCTATACCCCGTTGATATTCGCTACTAAAAAAAAAAACCCCTATAAAAGTTCAAAATTTCCTTATCCACGCACTCAACTAAAATACAGCAGCTTTGATTTAAAAAAAAAAAAAAAAAAAAAATCCCC
>NW_014333080.1:18670-73406 GCF_000341935.2 Cephus cinctus | reverse complement strand
TTTTTTTAAAAAAAAAAAAAAAAAAAAAAGTCCCGTTACACCATAGCGAAAGTACCTGCAAACGAGCAAATGTCAAAAGGAGATAAACGAGGGGTCACAATATCAACCCTAAACAGTAATCATGATGATTATCGTCATTATCATCATCATAAACGGTGCTTCGTGCGGATGCTCGTCATAAAGATATCACGATGGAACTTTAGCTGTTCTGCATTACTGAGGTTTGTTTAGCACTTGAGAGAGCGTGTAGAGTATAGATATGTATATATTCCCTCTCTCTCTCTCTCTCTCTCTCTCTCTCTCTCTCTCTCTCTCTCTCTCTCTCTCTCTCTCAGTAGCTCTATGTACATGTACATCTCCCTCTCTCTCGCACTCGCTCTACTACCTATACGTCTACCAGTCCATCGGCTTGCTTGTTTGTCGGTCCGTCTGCCTGTCTGCCAGTCGATCCGTCCCAGTACGTAAGTGCACGTAGTAGTCGGGTATACTATCGTACCTGTGCAGACAGAAAGCCAATGTCGGACTACGTGGCCAAAGTAGGTACCAACCGATACAGGAAACCGTTTTACCTACCGTCTAGGAGTTTTCTCCCGTTTCCCTCGATACCAGTCAGACTAAATGGCTTTTTAATGCTTCGTGCAAGTCAGCCGATGCATGCCCTGGCCTCGTCTTCGTTTCGTGTTGCCGCCAATTATCGACTCGGTTTCAGCTTGACTCAACGGCGTAAGAAAATATCCGCGTAACGAGGGAGGTGAAATTGGATTTTGTAGAACATGAACATTTTTGGTAGCACTCCATCAAACGGTATCGTGCCCAACTATTCTCGTATACCCGAGTCAAGATCGAGGATGAGGTGGATAAAATTCCTTATTTCCCCGTGGAATTTACTCTACGGTATTTATACGATGGCGTGTGTCGTACCTGTAAGGTGGAACTTATATACTGTATGACCAAAGTGACGCAGAGACGGAAAGTTTTCACTTTGAATTTCTTGGTGTCTTACAACTTCCCTTAGCGAATTTCGCATAGTTCTCGACGTTGCCAGGCTGGGTTGCCGATGGGCTTCTGAATACAAGGGGACGGTTAAGGATAAGAAAACTAATTGTCGTGACCTTTTGTGGGAGGGGGTGGAAGGGGGGGGCTGAGGGGTCGGACTGCTCTTTGACAGGGTAAACCGAGCTCGCCCTTCTTAGATTTTAATGAGACTTACGCTTGCTGAACCCTAACTTGGGAGGGAGAAGTTTATTCGGTTGGGTTGGTACTTCTGTGCATTTGCACTTGTAGTTATGCATACGCTGAGTGCGTACTGAAATCTGTGGTTCGAATTTAATTAACATTGGGTATATACATATATATGTATGGGGTTTTACTGGGGGGTGGTAATTATTGTTATTATAAATCGTGTAAGTCGAAACGCTTTTCAATTTGGTTACTTAAGACTGATTAGTCTCTGGTACGAAAAATAAATTATTTTCAGATCCTCTTCTCGCAGTACCTTCTTCCCGGATGATACGTGCACTGCTTTTGGTACTTGGTAACAGGAGGGAACGTTAAAATCTAATTTTGGATCGTAAACCAGCATTCGTGTCCAACTAGACGTGTGATCGACCGCTGTCGAGCGTTGTCACGTTTTTATTGGAAATCTTGATGGAGCAGTGGTATAGAGATACAAAATTTCTTAGGGGATTTTGAAAAAAATTTGTAAATTTTATTTATATACACATATATACGGTAAATGAAATTTATAATATATTCTGAGAAGTTATATTTGAACTTTTTGTATTTTATGAATATTAATATTTTCATGTATACAGTTAAATTAGTTTATGCACTATGCGATGATCTTCTCAGCAGCTGGTACAGAAGATGCTGTATCCTTTATTTTGAATTGGCATCGACGTGGAATAATTGATCGATACGTAATCGCTGTTGTATCTTATTGTGACTCGGAGCCAATTTTGAATCTTTTCAATTGTTTATATAGTCACACATCCAAAATCCATGGTACTTCCAGAACTGATACCAAGAAAAGTTATACGGACTTAACGTACCAGGATTTATAGATCTACTCTTTATTGTGAGTTTTCGAACGTCCATATCTCTTTTAAAAAACTCGTAGGGAAACATCGTTGACCCAGTTTAACGATACGTTTGTTAAAAGTTACGAGACGATACTGATCTCCTGGCAAAACATAGAAACCAATCAAAATCTTTAACAGGGTGTCTCAGGTTGTTTTTCTCGCCTTCGTACGTGCTTCAAAGGCAAAGTGTTTCCCTTTAATTTTACACATGAGAATGTCTACACGTTTTTTCTCGAAATACTCAAAAGTAGAACGAGAAACCTTACAAGATATCTATATCTTGGGTCAAGAACGTGTCGGTCTTCTTTACACAGCCTGTACAATTATTTGTAACATAATGAAAAAATACATGGTAAACAATTTTTTTAATTAAAATCTGCAATACAGAATTTAAACGGAAAAAAAAGTATCTACGTAACATATGTACCCAAGTAGTGTACTTTATCGATATGACTGTACAGTACAGTGTCGCGGACTCCATTCGCATTGCAACCCCTTTATCTCGTGGCTGATGCTTTATAACGTGTATTACGCCAATTTCAGACTTTTATTTGACCGCACGCCACGTGGGTGAATTCGTATGCGTACGAGTTTATGCCTCACTACTTACCCACTTGGTGTAGAGAAGTTTTCTAATAAAATTTTACCCGAGCATTCTGCCTCTCATATGTTTTATTATTTATGCCTTCGGACAGGGTAGATAACGTATAGTGGTAGATTTGTGCATTACGTAGTATATTTACAAGTTTACTGTGTAATAAAAAAAAAAAATTTGTTGCAATAATATACAGAAGTAAAATGTATGATAATAATACACATAATAGAGCATTGATTTCTCGCTGTTCACGTATGTTATTGTATTTTGACAGTAGTTGCTGGAATTTTTGCTACTCTTCCGATTGACCCATACAATAGTTTGGATACTTTGGGAGGCTGTGATATAAGTACTGAACGTGATTCAGGCGGTAGTCGTTGAGTATAAGAAAAAGAAAAAAAATCGTTACGAGAGATCATGATAATAAAAACATTATAAACTATCAATAGATGAACCATTTCCTGTCGATATAGAATGCGTGTTTGAGATGAGTCGATTTTAGCATCTGGTAAGATGATATTAGGTATCGGTAGATACGTTTGGACCATTAAAGTCGTTTAGCGTTATTTTTCTCCTGAATTTACGTGCCACCGTTTATACGATCGCGAAATCCTGTTTACCTTTGGGATTCATGCGATAGGGTGTCATAGGAATTATACGGTTTTCGGGAAAGGTCGCGCATTTTTTTTTGCAAATTTTTAACGAGGGGAGTCGAGTATTTAATTGACAATATTTGAAATTAATTAACAATTTATTTACGAAAAATTTGCATTTTTTATCATTTACATGGATTCGATTGGATATGTATTTTTTTTTTAATTCATCTACCGGTTGCTGTTATCTAAACAAGTCTTATACCTTATACAGCATGGACGCGAACTATGCGTATGCGATCACGTGAAAGATATACGTATGAGGGAAGGTAAAATTGTCGAATACAGAAACTATTCAGTCTGTCAGTGAAGTAGGAACGATTCGGCTTGTAGGAAGCTCAGTGCTCAGTGCCATTGAGGTATACGACCGAAAAGAGTCCTCCAAACTCACCATACAATAGCATCCAAGCAAAACACGGATATCTGTCTCGTTGAATATCCAGCACGAAAATGCATTCTGAAAATGTGCACTATGCGCTGTGCCATGAGCTATACCTATATAGAAACTTGCATATCACCCTTTATAAAGAGCGATACGTATCCGATGCATTCGACTCGAAAGACCTTTAGGTATGGTCTCGCGATCGTGCCTGAACTGCCGAATGCAATTTATCTAAAAGAAACGGCGACACGTATAGATATTTTTGAGAAGAATCTCTGGGGCGATAAAAACGTAGGGAATGCTTTTCAAAAATATTTTTACGAAGTCTACGATATTTTTGAAAAGTTTTAATGTCTTTTTATGAGACATGGTATACGTACGTTATTCTATTGAATTAGACACATTGAACGATGCAATTGTCTAAAGTCTCTATGCCGGCCAAACGTCCTGGTCCTCTTTTGTGTCTCTCTCGCGTCTCTTCTCTTCTCTTTGTTTCCTTCTCTCTTGGTCTCCGGCTGGCTTTGCGATAACTACAATGCTCTATAATTAATTTCAACCCTTCCTGCAAGGCCATTACCACGTGCATTTGGTCCCACAGATATCACGAAGCCCGCAGAGCCACTCGGGCCATTCAGAACGTCCGGAATTGCAGTATACAGGCTGTTTCAATTGGATGACATCTGATCGTCTTCACTGTATATATTGCGTGATATATATATAGTATACACATAGTTGAGTTACTGACAGTTTGTTATGCTTCAAGAATATTCTTTTTCCTGAAACAACCCTTCGCTACTTACTACCCTCGCTAGCTGCAATTTATGACTGTTATTTTTTTACTCGAGACAAAAAATCCGACCTCTTTCTTTGACGTTTCGCGTAATGTACCGTGGAAACGGGAAACGAGAGGAAAACCGTGATAGCAGGGTATAAAAATGAGGAAAATTTTTCTAATACAAGATAATCCAAAAGTTATGTACATGGGGTAGAAATTTCTGCGGAATGCGGAAATTTCAGGAAAGCCACGACGCTATTGAATACCAACGTATTTTGACAAATTACCGTGTCTAACAAAACGTATCAAACGAGACACCCTGTAGAACCCCACGAAGCTTCTAACTCTGCCGCAGACTAATGCCAACCAATCTATTTAATCCCTAAACCCTTTGGAACGTCATTGTGGTATGGGGTAATTAGCAACCCCATTAAACAAACAATGGATACCAATTTGCCTGTGGGTGACAAGAGAACCATGTCAAGAACTAGGAATAATAAAAAATTTTGAAAAATAAAATTTTTTAAAATATATTTCATTTATTCCCACCGTGCGTTATTTATTGCAATTTTCAAGGAATTTGCAAAAACATTTATTTCTCCGATATTTTTTCTCATTTGGTTACTTGCAAAAATGGTGTATTCCGTGAATTATCCTCTCTTTCCGAAGGGCTCGTAATAAAGTCCCTTTTTCGCAGTGGGAAAGGTTGCCATAACAAGTAGCACTTTCGTCACCCGTATAAGGGCGACCACTTTCCTCAAACGCTGCCATATTGAATTTCATTTGGGTATCCTCATCCACATCCAGATGACATTCTTTGTCTTGGACGCTAGAATATTGCATTCTTTCGGAAACCTTTCTTTCGGCCGCTGACCTCCTCTCATCCGGTAAAATGAAATTCCTCGTCCAATTTGCCATGCGAGCTAAATAAGTTGTAGAGAAAAAAAAACGAAATAAGAGGATCCATTTTATTATACTCCAGAAGCACAGAAATCAAGGAGTAAAAAAAATTCTCCTAATACAACCCATTGCACAGGTGTAATATATAAAAGAAAATTTTCGCCATGTTCTTCTTTTATTAAAAAATTTCTGTCTCATTGTTTCAGGTAGGAAACTCAAAATGCCTCGTTAACTCAACAATAGCCTATGCGTTCCTATGCTGTAAAGGTAAGACCACGATCCTTCAACGACCTCCATTACGAATGAGAAACTTCAAGCTAAGGTATTACAGGTAATCTAGTCTATGGTTGAGCTTTCGCATTTTACGTATCCAGGATTCATTTTAAGAGCCGAAGGAATCGTGGATAACGGTCTGAGATACATAGAATGGGAAAAGAAAACGTTGAGATAGAAAGTATAAGAAAAATTCAACATCTCGTAGAGGATAGCCTCGCTATGGAATAGCCTTATCGGAAAACCGTCTCGATATTCTAGATACGTCTAGGAAGCCCTTAAGATTCGCTACCACGCACTTAATACACGTACCGATCTAGACGAACACGTATCGGTCGATACGCGTATGATAGAAAAATACATAGAGCAAAAGTGCGCTTGATTCATGCAAGACCAATTTCTCTATCGATTCCGTAGGATATTTACTTTTACGAGAAAAAGCATTACACGTCTGATTTCCTATTTAAGTCTTGCACAGTGCCAATTGTCGGGAATCGAAGAAAGAATTTTTTTCGCGTTTTTCTGAATTTGAAAAAAAAGTATGGGATCGATAAAAAATTTTTTTTCATTTTTTTTTTACAATTTCTGCTCGAAGCTCGTCTACATTTAATCGACGCTCAAATCCTGCACCGTCACGGTAATCCTCGCGAAGATCCCTCAACGTCCACTTTTACAGAATTTTCCCTGAGCTTTTTTTCGTTACTCCTCTGATCTCCTTGAAACGGTTGGAAAATTTATGTTGGCTTATTTTACCCCTCCCGGCCCCTTCCGGTGATATCACACCACTCCCCATAAATCTCGTATACCCGAGTCCGCGAGTTGCGAGTCGCCGAGTCATCCTGCCCGTCTCGAATTTCTCATTCAGAGAGCTGTCAGGGGCTCGGTGGAAGGAATCTTCAGTTCCCATTATAAACGTCCGCCAATGTCACTTGGCAAACACTACGTAAATCTGTAGGCCACTGTTGTACGTTCTTTTCTTCATTTTTCTTTCAACTGTCTTTCTCACTCTCTCCCGTGTAACACCTGACCTTCTTAAGCTTTGCTATTGTCCCACCCATTCGGTCAGCCTTCAGTTGGTAATTCCAGCCGGCGAAGCCCTGGTCAGTGACCTATGTATACGTAACCAATGTATATTTTGGCATGTCAAAAAATGTTCGTCTTATTAGCGATACACGTATACACATAGGTGCTTGGTCAAATGTATATCTAAAATCTAACCCACGGAATTTCATTTTCCAGTCCTGCCACCTTTACAAATCCAAGGGTGGAAGGAAGGAATGTTAACCAAGCTGGCATTACGTCACAATTTGTAGCCTGACACTTTTGATTCATCGCGATCCCGGTGTCGAGCTTTTTCTCCCTTTATAGCAATAAGGTAAAGCCGGAACCTTGCCGGAGGGTTTCGGGATCCCGTCAAAGAAAGTCAAGGGATGGATTTGGCTCTTGACGTAAGAACCAGGACCCCCATAGCAATGAAGTATGGCATTCGGGGTGTAGAGAGAAAAAAGCTCTGACTCCGAAACCCACAATGGGTACTAAAAGGTACACTGCCCGTCGTTAATGCCTTACGGACAGTCTCAATACTATTTCTTCCATATATGTGAACTTACTGATTTCAGATCGATGGCTGATCGAGACACAGACCGATCTGCGGATTGAGTATACTGATATTCATATAGCTATGTCGGGCTTTTGATCTGCTGACGGCTTGGTCCAGGCCTTTACACACATTTTTTTGTAACTTGTAATAATTCTTGTCCTCCTGTATCCTTACTCTTATCCCTCACAAGGGTTTCCCTTTGGTCTCACGGCTCAGGTCTATACTTCATTCTTTTTTTATCCTTTTTCCTTTTCTATATCCTTTTAGAATATCTTTTTGACGCAACTAATTGCTCTCTGTATATGTTCAAAATACGAAAAGTTGGTCCAGTTTAATAATATTCGAATGGCTATGACATTTAGGTGTAGTAAACAAGCGAAAACCTCCATGAAATATTTTTGTGCTCTAAATTAATAATTGAGTAAGTAAAGAAAAAAAAAGGTTACTGTAAACTGAAATCGATAATCGGTCAATCAGGAGTTTTCGAGGTGTATATTCAATGTAAACAAGCGTATAAAATCACTTCTAGATCATAACACTCTTTGTAGGTATATTAATTGCATGCATCCGATAACAAATTGATAATAATTAGCGAACATAAAATATTGTATTTATTATGTTAAAATTGAAGTACCACAAAGCATAGAATTAGTGACTAGTCGGGGAAATATATTATTGATACAAAATCATTGTGTATTTCAATGTAGAGATCCTTTAGCGTGAATCTTTCAGGGAAATCGTAATATCTGTATTACGTGACGTCCCGTGAGAAATGTCTTTGTGACAGCAGGAAATACCCTTTCAAATATCCATACAACATAATGCACCGATCCCCAGAGTATCGGCTATACGTTGAGACCTTCTTGTACAGACATAATAACGTATAAAAGTAAGTCGTCTTATACACTGTTTTGTTTGAAAAAAAAATCATTGGTAAAATATTCACGGAATTCACGGGTATCATTATATATGTTAATAAATATGACGTGCGTGAAATAATCGTTACAATTATCAACTCTCGTGTTTCCGTCTTTTACGAGCAATAGGGTGAATCACGAGGATTCTTTATCAATTCGTGATATACGATGAATAATATCATCGTAATATTTCATTAGCACATGCGATCGTGTGGTATGCGAAAAACTATATATATGACTAATGCGGTATATAGTGAAAATATACTGAATGTATTTTTTGATAAGAAAATTTTTTTTTAATTTCGTACCAAAGTATTCTTGTATTCTCTTACGAATACGTATAATACATATGTATATATACACAAACGTATACGTACCACTTGGCTTGTAAAAGCGGAAACTGTTAAGTGTGTCGTGAATCACGACCCGCTTTTATCTTTGAAAAACAGACCCGAGTATTTAAGCGCTTCCAACTTCGTGAAAGAGGGAAAGAGAATCTGTAGTAGTTTTTCTATTTTGCGGTTGCATAATGTCTCTCTTTTTAATAGATAAAACTTTCAGAGGCCAGCTGCGGCTGATGCGTTCATAAAACTCTCCTTTTTTGTCTCAGCCATTAAATATACTGTTAGCACGGTGCGACTGTTTTAATGCAATTGCTTCACCCTGCAGTTTCGGGCAGCGCGCCTGGATGTACTCGAGCATAAATTATATGGGGTGGCGATTAAATTAAAAACCGATCGAGAATTCGTTTTTAATTAAAATACGTCAATTTTATTTAACCTATTTCAAGTGGCAAATTGTGGAATTTCGTTTTTTTTATTCAGCAAGTACTATAAGTTATCGTGCAGTCTGTTATTTTTATAAACGACGGAACGGGTCGGTACGTACAGTCCTTACTAAGAGATAGTAAAGGGATCGTAAATGGCATCGAGAAGTCTCAACCTACGCTAGAAGTCATATTTATCCAAGTATGCAACTGGCAATATTTTCAGCTGCGCTTCGCAGCACTTTACGATGTACAAAGAATCGTGATAAATGTCCGTGTAAATGCCAGGGAGGTAAAGTAATGATTTTATTGCGAAGCCTCGACGAGTATCTCGTTGATGAAAAAATTATTTAGCTCAGCGAAGTACAAGTTTCATATATATAGGTGTATATAATCTATAGAAGTCGTGTATCAAGGTAGCTGTTTTCTTTTATTTATTAAATCCGCGCGCGAATCGCGTTTCACGATTCGCGAGAATTACGACACAGCTTTTTAGTTTTATCAACGTATCGTGAATCGTGACTTTTGCTTATTCCATTATTTTTAAAAATCCCGCCGCACGATTTCCGGGGTGACGAGGTACAAAAAAATCTGAGCGAGGGTAACGATAGAAATATGAAATATATGTGCTCGTACGTTAATCGACCATAATTATTATGTTAGAAATGCCAACTTTAGTATTTAATTTTAATAATTTTCATCGATAATTGCGATCAGCTGATTTTATGTGAAATGTGGAGAAAATTTTGTTTTTTATTTTCAGTGAAAAAGCTGATATCAAAATTCAACATGCCAAATGAAATGCAAAACCAATGTATGTGATTGTACTTGAGAAATATTTGACTAACCACTCGTTTCTATGTGACTTCAAAGTAAATCAGCATAAATATGAAAATAAACACAGCATCACTTTATTCGATACTTTTCATCTCGTTAGGAGAACATTTACTTTGCATTCGTTGACTTTTTGAAATAGCTTTTATCATTCAAATCCAATCACGCCGTGTCGTGCTCTACGTCCTATGAAATTTGCGATATGACTTTCATGCTTTTCTATTGATTATGAAAAAAAAAGTTACATTTTTAGTTACTTGTGCCGTGACACTGACTTTAAAAAAAGTACTTTGAAATTTTTGCGCAATGGAATTTCCGTAACACGGTAAACGTAATATAGATAAGAATGCGAAAATAAATTCTGACTGTATATTCGCTAATAGACGCCTGTGTACGACTTCAAAGGGAATTCATATAAATATGAAAATAAATGGAGAATTTCTTTGTTCGGTATTTTCCATCCTGTCAAATAAATGTTTTCTTAACGTTCTTCAATGTTAAGTTTAATTTTTTCATTTAATTCGGATAATAGCGCCTTATACTCCAAGCCACGCGCATGCGCAATACAGTTACACGCGAAAGATATACGAAACGTCTGTTTCGCGTGTGTTGCAAAATTAAATGCACATCGTGTAACGTTATATTCGCTAAAACGTGTCGAATAGCATGGTCAAACAAATATGAGGAAAATAATCGACTTCCTGTTTCGTGCTGAACGGACGCAGAGGGCCGTGGAGCGGGCAGTGGAGTTTGATATGGTTAAGGGCAGGAAAGGAACCCCTGACCCGAGTTATGGTTGCTGTGCCCAACTGTCGCCCGATGCCCTTGAGAACCGGCCATGGAGAAACGGCCTAAGAAACGCTCTCGATTTAGTTTAAAGGGACGACTCTAGGGAAAGGATAAGAGTTATCGGCTATAAGGCTCTCGGCCAATCAGAATGATTAGTTCTCTGATGAGTTCTCGAATTTGGCTATTGTCAAAGCAGTCTGTCTCGGGACACCGACCGAGGTGTCACGAGCTGTCTCGCGCTTCCGTGCTGTTTGTTGACAGTTTTTCTAGCTTCGATACTGTATAGCAAGTTCTCGCTCGTGTAGTTCTCGCGTTGCTCTCGCGCTATCCAGGAAATTCTATGGGTTTCCTGTGAGTGTTCCGGAGGTGTAGTGTCGTGCCCTAGTGTAGTGCCCACCCGAGTGTCTCCTGGATGCGGTTCTCGGCCTTCACGAATTAGCTGAACCAGCTCCGGTGAGCACTCCCAATTTATTAATTGGTGAAGGGATTTTGATTTTCTAGCCGATAGCTATTGACATTCTGATAGATTTTGTCAGAGTTCTCGTGTCGGTGGAGTTGAGACTTTTCCACCTCAACTCCCAGATCGTACCGGCTTTTCGGTTCCCGGTGAAAAAGAATTGGCTGGCGCCCACGTGGCATGCGGATACATGGACGAAGGGTGGACGTCTGAAGGTGACGTAGGTTAGTCCTCGTTATCGCTATCGAGTTAAGAAAATATGTTACTATATATACATATCGCGATACGAATGTCGTGATGTAACATTGTGGCTTAAAAAAAAATTCACGATTCCCAGTAAAATATTTTACGAGCGACACGTGACTCACTCTTATAGAAAGTCAACTAGAATACAGTGTTTCTATATATTTGACGTTCCATTGTTTGTATATATATATATATATATATATATATATAAGTAGATGACAAAATCAATATTTTCGTATTGCCAATATTGTCAAAACATAACGATCGTTAATGAAATATCAAATTATAAAAAACTCGATTAATCCTGCATGACATAAATTAAAAAAAAAAAAATCAAAATCACGATATTGAGTAATCACGTGATTTTTAGTGAAGCCAGAATAATACTGTATAGCTATATATATACCGCGTATTCATTACTACGAGGATTTAACATGGACCGCGCAAAATCTTTTGGGAATGAAATAAATTCTCGTTTCACGCCATATATCGATCAGCACTCCCACGTCCTCCCTTCTCCCCGTTGCTAAATAATCCTCACTGTAATCCTAGCAATTTTCCGCATTAGCAAACCTCCCGCTGGGTTTTGGTTAACAATTTATCCGGCGACAAACGCACGCATAAATGTGAACGAGCTCGTAAGCGGCGGCTTTCCGCGGAATCCCAATGAAGATACCCGTAGCTACGAAGCAGGCAGGCAACTAGACGAAACTATACAAACCCCTTCAAGTTTCAATAGCTTAGCCACAGGGTGAGAAGCTTCAAGGAAACTGAAACAGTACTTACCACCAACCTAGCAAGAATTTATCCAAACTATCCGCAGCATCCCTTGAGATCATCCCTAAATTTCTCGCCAAAAATAAAATGATCGTTACCCCACACAAAATCTAAGACGAACAATAAAAATTTATTGGATCAACATAATAATCATGAATAAAATTAATTTTTTTTGAAAAATCCAAAAAATTCCAGATTATAGCAATTTTTCCTTATTTATTTTTTAGTACAATAATTGACATTCCGGCTATCCTATTGGCTAAAAATGACGTAAAGAAAATCCCATCGGCGCTGCTATCTTTCTTTCAACGCAGCGATGAGTCACAACAATAATAACAACATTCAATGTCCAAATAAATATTTGCAAGTTCCCAGCAATTTACCAAATTACACTCTCTCTCTCGAGTGTGATAATTTTAAACGTCACTTACTCGAGCCTGATCGTGACCTCGTTTTATTGTACAATTCCAGAGGGGGGAGGGGGGGTCGAAATGAGAGTGACTCACAGAAACGCAGCCCCTCGACAATGGCAATGCCAGTTATCTGATTCGGAGAGACATTTAGATATGGCCTGTTATCAGGTTCTATATTAGATAGATACGGGCACGAGTCGTAGTACAAAATCCTACTTGAGAAATGCATTAGAAAATTGTGCATTACAATGCAATAGTAATTTTTTTAGCCGTGACTTCGCACTGGACATTAATTATTGGCCTCCGTAACGAGATTATTAGCAGCCTATATCGCTTTATTATACAGACAAAGATAATGGTCATTATGATATCATTAATCTGTTAATGGATCCGTCATCGGTACGCCAGTGTTGCCACTAACGGCGTATCTCCATAAAGCCCCATAAGCGTGGGAAGGGGGATCCGGACTCTCCCGCACGGCAGGGATTCGTCATGCGTGGCTGAACGGAAACCACGTAATCTGCGTAATACGCGTAACATGCCATTATGTTATTACATGGGGTGTTACCTCAGCCGGAGAATACACCATGAATGATCGCATCGTCCCTAATATAATGAATGCTGAATTAAAATGTTTTTTTTTTTTAAAAGCCCGTCTCCAAGTATATCCCTTGTCAGCCACGAGCGAGACTATAAAGCCTTTTCCTTTCGACGTAATGCGACGTGGTTAAGTATCGACCCCGAGTATAATCGATACTTAAAGGGAGCTTGAGTGAAAATATATTTTTTTAATTATTAAGACGTAAACCGTGACATACGTATTGTTTACGTTCATTGGATATGTTTAATGGCAGTTTTATGCATCGCTTTAAATATCTTTGCCGGTTTTTCATGGGCGCGACAAAGGGCTACTCGGAACTTGCCAATAAGGAAGTGCTTAAAGTTTCAAGGAATATTCACTCGTATTGCCTTGCAGCTACTTGGAAAGTTATTTCCCGTCTTCGGCAATCCTACCCTTTTCTGCTATACTGTGTTGGTATAACCCTTGTTCGACATATATAGTAGGCATGAATATTTGCGTAAAGGGTAGACGATCCATATATGAGGATATAATATATGTATATATATATATATATATATATATATATATATATATATACTTTGAGAAGAATATTGGTATGTCAAAATTGTATCATCGAAATGGCTATGTTAAAATGAATTTTTATTAGAAAAAAAATTTAATTTTCGCGTAAACAGCTGCGTTCGGGTATAATAATCAATTGCTTTGATTCGATAAATTGAAAATGGTCTAAGATATAAAATTTCAATGAAATTTGATCAAATTTGGAATATTATCGAAATTTTGGATTAATAGCCTTATTTAATATAAGTACTCGATAAGGGTGGTTACGGTTTATTATAAGTGGGGCTGATTCGCTTTATCTCGGGACGTTATTATTTCGAATTATTTCAAGGGACTATAGTGGCGGCACTTCACGGGAGGTACAGTGGCTGAAGTAGGTGGATATATACATACACGGTGTACCCCATGGCATTATATATTTCAGCAGTTTTTATGGGGAAGTGCTAAAAGAGCCGTCGAGGACGCTTGTAAATGCGCACCACGTAAAGGCATAGCTTGGCTCGTTAGAAGGTAACTACGAGTACCCACCTGGACCGGGAGGAGCCAGATGAACGCGAACGTAGAAATTCACGCGTTTCTATGCGAGAAGTTTTGCTCCATCTCCTACCCTCTCACTTTTCACCCTCCTTTATCATATATTCTTTCCCAAATTCTCTTTCCCACTCGACGTTAACTCGTCGTATCCAATTTCATTTCCATTCGTACACACTTTGCGGGTCACTTGAATAAATTTTATTCAATTTTATAGAAATTTAATATTTTTCTGTCTCCATGGATATTACGTAGTAGACGTAGAAATACGGGAATTTTGGCTACTGTGTTGCTTTTGATAAAATTCTAAAAGCAGATAGGGCTTGGTAGGGGGTTAATCAGAGAAACAGGGGAAGGGATCTTCTACACTGACAATCTTTTCCTCGGGGTAAATGTCATTGAAGTAATTTAAAATGGAAATGCAAGGGGATGAAATATTTTCTGTAAGGGTGAAATGGGGAGGGCGTTTGTTAGATCTTGAAATCAAAAGAACCTCACGCTAACTGACGCTCCTTTGCGGTCCTTAGAATTATTACCGTCCAAGTAAAACTTGGTGTCCATTAGACACAAATATATATACATATATATATGTATATATATATATACATATATATATATACATATATATATGTATATAGGCCGAGTTATTTCTCTTTGTTTCACGTGTCTCGCAAGGACCTTTTAGTTATCGTGTAAACGTGTCCTTATCGTATTTTGTTCGCGTGTCCCGTATGGGACCTCGTCTAGCGCGGTATTGTATTACTGTTTATTTATATTCGCCTTAGTTACTTGATTTGTTAATTGTTATTTGATAAGTCCCAATAAAAGGGCCCCCTTGTTATTTGTTACTGAATATCTCGCGGTTTCTCAATCTTCTTTCTTTACCATCTGTGCGTTCCCCGCCCCTCTACCATACCTTTCCGTTTCTTTCCTACTAGCCGGAGTCCTCTTAATTTTCTCGGGAGTTTCGTGTGTTACGTGACGCAATGTTGCGTCTGGCGCCCATTTGGCTTTTCCTATCGTAGGGATTTCCTCCTTGCGTTTTCCCGAGAAAACTTTAGAGTCTCGTCCCTCACATTTGTGGCGCAATCGGATCGTCTTGCTACGAGGCGGTTTGAGGGAGAAAAATAACGTCACAATATATATACATATATATATATACACACCAATAAGAGAAGAGTGATAATTACAGTTCCCTCTGATAGGCCTAAGCAAAAACTTGTAATTCGCTTTGAAAGGGAGGTCTTATTCCACTCCAAGCGTCGCGACGCGTATCGATTCGGTGCGACGCCCACGGGCGGCTTTAAAATTATGAAGTTTTGCGAAGTATCTTCGGCTTTTGAATATTTCAAAAACACCTAAATTCTCTGTCACTTCCCTTTATCCGATGTAATAGCAGCGTCTTCCATACTAATCGAAAATCCTTATCGGTATGTAAACGTAATTCTTCTTCGTGCGAATTCATATGGTGGTTCTTAGCAATCTATATATATATATATATCTTTTTAAGGAATATCTATATCTATACAGAAAGATAGAATATAAGCATGTTGTAGAATATCTTCTGTCCATGCAACCCCCATAATATAAAGCCAAGTTGGGATAAGATTCCCGTGGGATCCTGGCAAGGGATGTCCCAAGGGATGATGTACTCTTCTCGAAACTGCTGATAGCATCCTGGGAAACGGGAGCGCCACTAAGGGCTCGTTCGAACCTATGTATAACCTCCAGTCATTCTGTATCCCTATCTTTTTTTACTCTTTTCTTCCTCCTTATTCTTCTTCCTCTCCTTTCGTCCTCTCTCCTTTTCCCCGCTCTTCTCGGACGGGCAAGCCCCCAATATTGGCTCCAACGTAGAAACTTTGCTCGCTATACGCTGACGAGTCGTTTCTCCTTGCATACGTATTATGCACGTGGGCCGGCAATTTTTCTACGACGGGCCAAATCGACGAGCTATGGAGAATAAAGTTTTGAAGAATTAAGTCTTCGCCTCGTGCCCGTCTCGTATATCGTGCAATTTGCAAAAAATAATTGGCCATGGCAAATGCGAATCGTCGAGCGATAATTCGATTGGTCGAATCGATCGTTCGAACCCTTTAAGTACCGAACGCTAAATGGAGCAATAAGATCCGGCTATCTCGCACACTTAATTGGATAGCTCGACTTTATTAATTGCTCGATTAAATTAATGAATTTATTGCCAAGCAGTCTGTCCGTCCTGTACCATTCGTTATTCCCCTCTTTTCGCGTTATTTATTCGCCAATTGTTTTTTTTTTTTTTGCACTGCGTCTACAGCCGTTAAAATTCCTTCACCCCACTTGAAAAAAAAGTGTCTGATGATTTACCAAAAAAAATGCAAAAAAAATTTGATTTTTTCTACAATCTACTATGGTTGTAGGTATGTATAGTAATGCGCGTTTGAGATTCCGCGAACGTACCAGCAATTTTGCACACGTGAAATCACGAACGCTCCATCAAACTGTAATACCCTCCATGCTTCCGGTTTCTGGCGAGTTTCTCACAGAGTTTTGGTATTCGCTAGCACTGAGGCGCCATTTGAAACTGGACCTATAATAAACGTCACGCATCGATAGACAGAGCCGGAATAGAAGTGGCATAGTAAAAAAAAAAAGAAATTAGAAAATTAGAAAAATAATTTTTTAATAATATCGTCACTGTAATACGAAGTATCTGCACTCAGCAGATTGAATTCGGTTCTCGTGATTTTTGAAGAAAAATGTCTCCACAGGCGTAAGCATTGGTATATATGGCTTCTGTCAGGGACCCGTGGCATAATAGATACCCTGCCGTATCTTCACCGCAAAAGGAAGAATCAAAAAGTACAATGAAATGTCTCCTGCGAATACGTAGATTCGTACAGTTTGGAGGCACTTTGAAGATTAAATTTTTTTTTACTCTGTATACGAGTGACGTAAAATCAAAAATTTTTTTCGTAATACTACAACTGCTTCAATTTTCAAGTACAAAATATACGTCGTAGACATCTGTATACGTGTGTCACAAGTGTACGACTACCGGATATCCGTCTAGCTAACGTATTTTTGGCAAACGACTTCCGGTATAGGATCGTCAATCAGCGACAATCGAGACGATATCAACGATCGATAAAATATCGCGAAACTCTTCTGTCTGGGAATAATTGAATTATTCTGCTGTAGAATTTTCTCAGCAAAGAGAAATTTCCTCGGAATTAGTCTCGAGGGCATTGAGCTTTATTCATCATGTCCCACGGGAACCATTGACACACTAGCTACTATAGTGTAGTCCGATCGTAAATCCTATAGATCGGTATGACGTAACCCAGTCCGAGTTCCCCTTATGGGACTCTAGGAAAGTTTCGAGGCTAATTCTACGGCGGAGTATATATGGGGGAACGCAAGAAGGAACGGACCCCATATATACTACATATGAATCACTTAAATTACAGATTCCTCCTTTCGTACGTAATAAAAGATCCTCCCATAACCTCACGTATCCTACCGTAAGATTCAGCTCGTACTGCACTTTCGATATTACGCACCATAAGCTCCTCTTGGTATGCATTGGGATGCATAAATTCACAAATATTGCCCAACATTGTGAACTCACCCATATACCACGTATGTATATACACACGTGCTCGTTTATGTACATATCGAATAAGAAGGTCCTTATATGAGAAACGGTCATATGTCGGGACTTAATGCACCATGGGTCATTTATCGACACTCTCTTTCTCCCTCTCGCTTTTGTGAACCTCATTCCTTGTCGCACGCAAAAGAAAAATTATGTGTCGTGACGTTACCGAGTCCCGGTCGCCGACTACCATTCTATTGTTTTCGTGAAGAGTGCAAAAAGCATTTTCGAAAAAGTTACTCTCAGCTCCATCGAACAAAGTGCATAAGGTGCGCGGTGACGTTGAGATATGATTTTTGAGTTTGAAAATTTTTTTGACTTTTCTTTTTATTTTATTTTTTTTATTTTAACAAAGAACCTTAACTGTTGCTCAGTGACCGGTGATACTTTGGTACCTTCCAGTAGAGTCTGAATTATGCGTTTTTAAAGAAATTGGTACTGTTCCGTTTTTAGATCTTTTGTTGTCTTCGTAAAAATTAATTATTCCTGGTAAGAGATGCTGGGAAAATCCGCGAATGGCAGTTGTCTTCCGGCAGTTTCATGACTATTCGATACGGTCGGGTAATGGAGTCAAAATGCTCCGGATACAGTCTCGGAACGGTTCGAAGAAACAATTTTCAATTAGGGGTGGTTTCCCTTGCAAACCATGCAAACGGGCCCGTAACTCATCCGACGTAAAGAGCCCTTGGGCAAAGTCCTTCGGGCGCGACCTGTCACTCAGAAGATTTCCTCTCGCTATGGAATTGCGAGAATCCATCGGGGTTATGTCCAGTCCTTGTTAAACATGGACTCGTGCCCTTTTTGTGCTTGGACGTTACAGAACGTCCCTCTCGCTGGTAGAAATTGCTCCTTGGCCAGTGCCCTTCTCCGTTGCCTACCCTTGAATCATCCCGGGAACCACCCCTGAGAAATCACTGAATCGTACCAACGACGTGCACGCCTACCCTTATCTTAAACGGGACGTCTTGCAGGCATCGCGTGGGAACTGAGCCGAGGAACTGGATGGTTCGAGATACAATGCGCGAATTGGTATTATCGACACGGAATCATTGAATCGATCGATTATTGCCAAACGCGACAATGAGATCGCGAAGTGAGAAAAAAAAATTTAATGAGAAAGCAGAGAAATTGATTCTCCGAAATTTAATTTGGTCGATTATCGCACTTAAGGCTTCGTTGAAATTGACCCTGTGCATATGTACCGAGTGACAATGAAATAATATGATGATGACGATTGATGATGCGAAAGTGACTGTGTATCTTCCAGTAGCAAGTCATCATCGTCACGTAACAGGATACTGTGTCCGTTTATGATCAAACGGAAAATCATGATTAGCAGCCAGCATACATATGCTTTCCTAATGCACACATCACGTTGAATCTACATTCTGGTTTTATCGAATTACAGGGTGGAACGATTAATCTCGTTTAGTCCAGCCAAGCGCAGGAGGGATTGATGAAAATTTTCAAATTTTCAATTTCACTCTACATCGCGTAATTTTCAAGTGAGAGCCGTACGGGGTCCATATTTCAAAAGGGACAGAAAGAATATTTTATTCGGTCGCGTCAAGATAACTATATTATAAATGTACTATTGGTGAATGTAGTATAGTATATCCTTCGAATTATTCGAATCTAATGATTTCCAATGTTATTCAATGGCGATTCGGAATCCTTCATGGATTAAGGACTCCTCCATATACGTTTGCCAAGGGCGGCATCCTTAAGCGTCCTCAGGATGGTCCTGTGGGCTTCCCGATCAATTCAGGGAACAAACGAACGACCGGGACGAGGACACGTGTACGTACGTAAGTGTCCTTGCGTCACATACAAATGATCCTTCTTGGACCTTTTTCAACCCCATTCGTCGGAAACGCCTCTGGGCAAGGTTTTAGTCAGCACCTCGTTCCACTTCCAATTTCAGGACATTCTCCTTCGCTTTTTTTTTCATCCTATCCAAACGATCCCTCCTGATGCTGCCGATGATCCTGATGTAACGAAGGATGGTACCTCGTTAACCGACTATAGGGACGCAAAGAGAAAGGATCGGGATTAACGATAAAACGTATCTAGAAAAGAGGAGATCACCCATTTTGCCTTTGTTTCCATCAGTCAGTGACAAACGTCATTTGCGAATATCTGAAAGAAGAAAATAATGGGTATCGTCAGTTTCGTTCATATGAAAAAAAAAAATAATATATCGAAAAAAAAATTAAAAAAAATTAAAAAAAATAAAAAAAAATAAAAAATACATAATCGAAGTAAGAACTATCGAGAGTGAAAAATGAAAAGAAAAAGAAATTAAGAAATTATTCCTCTCGAACTCTTCACTATTTCCCATAAAAGGCTCAATATAAAGTAGAGATAAAAGGTCTAGACGACAATGGAGAAGAGAGTGAACGTGATTCTCCATCTGCTTCAATCACTCAATTCTCTTGAGTTGCCAGTGAAAAGTGAAAGGGAGAACGGGAGTCAGGATAAGTCAAGAGAACGTGGCTCCGCGTCTCTGTGTCCTAGAGATTTTCGCTAGACCCGTTGACATGTTCCTATAGTACGGAAGGAGGATATCCGAGTCCCAAGTAATTGAACTTCGTCTCAGCGTCTTCCCGGACCAGCCGTGTCCTGTACGAGGGTGAAAACTTTTATGAACCTTCAGGGCGTATTATGTGTCCCTAGCAGGTTAGAGTGCGCTGTTTACTTCCTTGCCGGCAGTAGCAAGCCTTCTCGGTACCATAGCTAGTGTTTCCGTATATGGTCAGGATATTTCGTTTACATTGCAGATACACTGAACTTAACGGGATACGCTGAGGTCAACCCAACCCGAGTATGGCGACTACCAGACCAAATGCCACGGACCCTTAAGGGTTGACCAAATAAAAGGAGTGTGTTAAATCGAGCCTGCTTATCTGGAAAGCGACCAGAGCATTCCGAGAGTCCCAGGGCGAAAGAGAATTCTCGTAAAAGAGGTCGCTCTATATGTATCTAATTGCATTGGGGTAACTTAACGTTATGTTATCTGGTACGATGTCTATTTTTGAAATTGCGTCGGGTGACAAACACTGGTTTTTTTTTTTAAAAAAGCAGCTTATATTGGGGCAGCGCTAGTGACAAATAAACACGGCATCTCATTTCCGAGCTTTTACTATATTTTTGGAAATTTATTTTACATTAGATTTTTTACCCACTATATGTCTTTAATGTGCTTTCTTATCGGTGGCTGTCGGGTAAGAAATGAATAGCGCGATATTATTTTTATCTTGGATGTTGGAATTCATGGATTTTCTTTATACGACCGGTCAACGGGTGCCCACTTTCACGTCATTTTTCTTGAGCATTCGTAGCGCCGTAGTCGAGATAGATGGAATCGTCGAGCCGTGAAGACGTGGAATGCGAAACACTCTGGATAGTCATTTCAGAGAAGGAACGAAGGTATGGAAAATCGTAGCTATCGTTCAGGATTTTTTGCAGGGATAAAAAAAAATTAATCCAGAATTGGTTTCCTTCGAATGTAAAATCGAAAGAACGATCGTATATGACCACAGCCCCCGATATGAACTATTTAGCAGCATCTTTATGAGCTTCGTCATAGACGCTTTTTCACCCTCTGATCGATTTCGAAGAACGACGCGATCGATAAGCGGATTATCATACAAGTGTGTCCCGATTTAATAGATGAAGTTCATAAGTCATCCCCTAGTCGAGCTGAGCTTCTTGTACTTCGCTCCCCTGCCCCATTAGACTTCTGTTAAGAGATGAGCCTTATGCGGGGTGCATAGTCCCTGGCGACTCGCGGGATCCTCCAGAGACTTTTCTTCGTTAAGGCTCACTTAGAGACGAAATAAAGTGGCCCAAGTTCGCTGCTTTGGAAATCCCTTTCATAACGCTTTGACTCGTATTTCTATATGCGCCAAAGTCCCTTGGAACGAGGATAAATCGTTTCTGTTAGTCGGTCAGATTCGAGGTTGAGTACCGAGCGAAGAGAGGAGCGAAGCGAGAAAGGGAAGACGGAAGAGCGAGGTTTGATAGGAGTAAAACAATGACGGAGAACGGAGAGGAAAAAAATTGTAAAAAACTAGGGAGAGTAGCTTTCACCCTCTGCGAATAAAATTTATATCCAACCCAGTGCAATCCTTCATACTTTTCTTTACTTGCCGCGGCCATTTCTCTCCGCCCGCAAGGGAGGAAAATAACGTTGCGGAGTCTTGATTCCGCAAATGAAATATTATTATGTTCCAGTTAACCGTAGTTCGCGAATGGCTCCTACCTGGTGCACCGGCGGGTGTATGTACCGGGTGAACCAGGAGAGACAGAACTAAGAAAAAGTTTAAGGACGAGAAAAAAAAGGATGCAACCCCTTGCCTCTGGCTTTATTTTCTTTTTTTTACCTCGCGCCGTTACGTATATCTAACCTCTCGCGTCACGTTCACTCGGTCCACCGTACTTTATCCCTCTCAGGCCTTCGGTAACCCCGCGTTCTGTCACTCTCTTTTTCTTTACTAGGAGCGACGGAACGTATCTCGTTTTGACACGAGCTTCCCTACGCGGAAAGCCTTTCCGGGCTGATTCCTTCGTGACTGGTTGGATGAAAGTTTTATACGTGCCTAAAAGACCAGGACGAAGCTGTGAACAGAATTCGATGAAGTTCATATGCTCGAATAGAGAACGTAGAGAATTGTATTTTAAGTTTTTTTTTTTTAAGAAAATTTTTACCTATGCCGGTATTCAATGTTTATGTTGTTCTTAGGTGATTTTTCGTATTTTTAATAATCCTTGCTAATGACTGTACCTTAGTTGTTTTTCTTTTCATGGTATTTTAATGGCGTCGCAATTCGCGATTTCAGACTACCGCAATGAATGCAACTTCGCCAAAGTGCAAGAATTACCACGTGACTCGACTAGCGAGTTGATATGTGCAACGTAACTCATGACTTTAAATCGTAACTTCAGACAACTAACTGCACTCTCTTAGGTCTGCCGCTGAGCTTGCACTAGGAATTGCGAATTATGTATGCAAAGGCATACTGTCCGGTATGTTGCACGTAATTACACGAGCACGTTAAGAGCTACGTATAAACATAGCAATGTAACGTATCTGGCACGTCACGTCGAGTAAGGAAGATGCTGCGACAGACGCATCTGGACCAGTTTGTCAAACGTAGCGAATGCGCATATTCACTATGGGAGACGTAATATGTGGGTTTGTAAAAAAAAAAAGATTTTCTTGCGTTAATTCCAGGACTTCATTTTCTCAATCGAATTTTCAAAAACAGTTTTCGTATCCAAGCAATCTGCGAGATCTCTTCTCGTGGGAACGTATAGTCGGTATTATCTTAAAGCCATCCGACGATTCCCCAAAGTCCCAGAGTTCCGAGTGTCATTCAATTCCACGTGAATATCCATACCGACTGTATTCACGGAATTGCCGGTGGACGAAAATTCCGCAGGCGCGATTCCAACTTCAAAGTCTTCACGATCTGTGATGTTGGCAAGATTGTATTCGAAAGGCAATTACCCGAAATCCTATGGAACATTTGAAAATAAGCCAGACGTTACGGAAAGTGGGTAAGGTAGGTATCTATATCCAGACGTGATTTATATGGCGGATTAAGGGAAAAGTTTTCCAATTGTCAAGGAAGAGACGGCATTGGAAAACGATATCTTTTC
The DNA here is from genome assembly GCF_000341935.2 of Cephus cinctus. Classification (NCBI taxonomy): domain Eukaryota; kingdom Metazoa; phylum Arthropoda; class Insecta; order Hymenoptera; family Cephidae; genus Cephus; species Cephus cinctus. The sequence continues at coordinate 49,972 of NW_014333080.1, read as the reverse complement.
GAACGGCATTGAGTTTTCGACGAAACGTACCAATATGGCGAAATCATTTTTACTTACTGGTCAACTATTTGTTTTGTGTAATTTCACGAATTTTTTATATTCCCTTCCCTTCGACGAAACGTAACGTAGACGGCAACGTGAAGTAAGCTCGATAGATATTTATTTTTACGATCATTAATATCTCCTTGAAACTTCAGCCGGTAAAGCAGATCTTGTAAAATTGTTTACCGACACAGAAACGTAGAATAAGTTACTCGATGAGATTAGAAAACTTTTTAACGAGGGCTTCTTTCCTTTCTGGATACATTGTTAACGTTTAACTTTCTTCGTTAATGTTGGTACTTCAAAGTTGGTTGGTATTACTCATCAGAAATTAAAGAACTATTCGAACAGTAGGATTCATTTTATTGCATCAAAAACGTTGATCGCAAGATAAGTTATAATTAGACTGTATCCAATGACATAATAACAATCAATTTAATCTTTTCTAAAATTTATATATATTTTGACCTGATTACATATATCCCAAAAAAAACACTGTACTCCAGGATTAGACTCGGCCAGCTTGGACCCAGGCCGACCAATGCTGATTCAGACCCGGCCCAGCCCAGGACCGAAGTAGTATGTTTCCTAGATAGATAGGTTAGGTTAAACGAGCAAATGCCTTTTCAGTATGGACAGTTCGAGACTTTAGCATATTTATCAAAAAGTTTGAAGCAGCATGCACGACCGCTATGCAAAGCAGTAATGTCTCTCTGTGCCCCAAGTATTTGTTCAGAGAAGTTTATCCAGGACAAGATAGCCGCGATACAAGTACGATGGTCTCACGGTAAAATTTCGAATACGACCATACAAAGTATCATTGATAAATTCGTATAATTAACCTCGAGTCATCGCGTCCATAAATTCAAATAGTATCTGTACCATTTTAATTATTATAATACCAATGTGCATTCTCGTGGTGCATAAACTGTATAAAGGCTACCTGTAGATCCGCTATGAACTCGGTCGAGTCTCCAGCCCGAGTCGCTGCAGTTGCAACTAAAGCAAATCGACCAAAGGTTCACAGTGTCAACCATTGTATTCCGTAGCTTATATTCCAATGGCGTCGGGCCCTATACTTGCTCCGAACGTCCTCGCGTTTACTCGCTAAACTTTTGTGTGCCGAACGTGAGCGTCGTGGAAGCTGCGACCGGTTCATAGAACAAAAAGAAAAACCCGACAAGGTCCAATTAGGAAATTTCACGTGCATTAAGCGCCTGGACGAGTCGGCTACGTGGAACCGTAATGAAAAGAAGAAAAAAAAAATACCCGATTTTTTCGGTGGGGAAATTTTTATCTATTTCTTCTCAAACGTTTCTGGCGGAAACGAATGGTCTGAAGAATTTCGAAAATTCCATATCGATTATAAGGGATGCGCTTTTAACGAAGTTTAATGATCCGCCGGCTGGCACTTTGAACTCGGAAGTGTGCTCAGTGCCTGGACCTGAGAAGTATGTGGTACCACGTGAAAATAGAACGGGAAAAAGTCTGTCTTTCATGGATATTTTTGTGCCTTGGCTTGTCGCCCTAAACTGTAACACGGCGCTACTAGCACCGCGCATAAAATAGGTGGGATACGGTTTGTGTAATTAAAGTAGCTCGTTCAGTAAAGCCGTGCTAGAGTGAAGTTTTGGAGACGGCATAAATTGAAAAGCACTGTATATTAGAATAATTTTCAATTCAATATACATTTCACGATCCTACCTTGGAATCTGTTTGTGATTCCATAAACGATTTACGTCCAAGGTAAATACTGTTGTAGCAATCAAATTTACGGGATCGTAAGGTTATAGGGGGGTTATCCTCGGGTAGAATTATAGGGTAATCTTTTTATTATCGATATACCTAAAGATGTTTTCTCGTGTCGAATGGCAAAGATCGTTACGAAAGCGGTCGCCGCTTTGATATTCAAATTATGAATAGGATGTCGCGCGGTCCATGATTTCTCGCTACTTTCCTTCACGACAAGTTCAAGTGGCTGTGTGAGTTACGGCCTTTAGATTGTGTCCGTAAACGTATGCGAGATGTCTGATGCAACGGGGTCTCCACGGTCTAATTGGTGAACACCCGCTATAATGAATTTACGACATCGTTCCAGGCTGAGATCACGTCTCTGATTAAAACACAGTGTGGTATCTCAAAGATCTACGGGCATCCGAGAGTAGTGAAGCAGAATAGGATTAGAGATTGAAAAAAAAATATTTTTGAAAAATTTTTCCAAAATAACAGGAAAACAAAAATCTACAGAAACGTCCATCCCTGGTTCGAGTTAAAGTGCCACGGGGCACCGTGTACGTAAGCACTGTAAATTCAAACTGAACGGCGTCGTCGATCCCATCGATCGGACCAATCGAATTAGGCACTTTTCAGCTTGCAACTGCAAATTCTATTTTCCATGGCGCTAAATCAATTGCCCGTCAGACGCACTTCGCCTTGCGCTTCGTCCGGAGAAACAAAGTTAACGCCGTACAGAACCCGGGCCTGCAGTAGCTACGCTCACCGAGCTGACTGTATGGATAAGGGGAACGGAGAGGAATAAGGGTGGTCCAAGTTACCCCTATTTATGGGGGGGTGGATTGGGGACAGACTAGCCAACCCATCGGATGGGAGCGTCGAGAGCAATGTAGAGTGCGCCATAGGGGGTCGTCACGGGGCCCCATTTCTCTGGGGGGCTGGGGGGGGGGTGCCACTCGAATGTTTTTGGGGAACCGGACACGTGTGACGCGCGACCCTGTCACCAGTAGTACGTTCACAGTCTCCCATATTTTTATGGCTCTGCGAGGGATCGGAGAGCCCTTGAGAGATAAGTAGAGGGTGTGAGAGAGGGATGAAATGCGTGGTGAAAAAAAAAATTAACAGGGGGTTGGTTAGCTGTGGCATTTTTGCGACATACGGAGCGTCCATGCTGTCCTCAGTTTTACCCGACGTGACAATCGTTAGTATAACGTATAGGGTGTTGTTTATGAAAAAATGCATATCGACGAATATCGATGCAACATTCTTGTCGAAATAATCTTGAGTCTCGTGACATCCAATTTCGCGTTTCCGTAACCTCGGGACGTCGTAAACTCCCGTGGAGCCGGCACAGCCTCTCCTGGAACGTGTCTATAAAGCGGCCGGAGGTACGGGGAGACGTAGGAATAGCCAAGACGGGAAACACGTTAAGGGGGATAGAGAAAAAAGAAGAAAGAATCCAAGATACGTATTCGAAAGGCCCGTACGTACCAAGTGGGAGTGCGCGCAGCCTCAAGCAGACAGCGGGGAGCGTAAAGATCGTAAAGTTAATCACGGGCACGATAAAAATGTCTATAAATCATAGTGCACCCGTGACCGAGCTTCTATGCCTTTTTCAAATAATATTTCCGTCTAACCTTTAAGCCTCGTACACACCGGTCGGGTAGCGTACGTAACGCTCAGTTAAACGTAGGACAATGATGTTGCTGTTGGACCACACAAGCCGTTGACACACGTTGCATCCTCGAGTGATACCGCACACGCGGTTAGCAGGGTCGTCCCTGCGACTGCAGAGCATTTTCGTAACGTTATTAAATGACGGTCGGTAAAGTAGATTCCCTGTGTATCGCTTGGGTATACGGTAAATTATATTTCCCGTGACGTCGGGGTCTATCGCTCATTTTAACTGGGTGAATCGTGGAGACTTACAAGGGTACAGTGGATGGGAGGTTAAGGCTAGATGCTGAGAAATATATACTTCCTGTTATTGAATCGGATACACGGAATAGGAAACGTCTGCGTCTGCTTGTGGGAGGGACGTGCCGAATGTCGTGGTTGTGAAATATTGTACACCCTTTGTAGGAGTTATCGAACTTGTCGGATTGGATCTCCGGTGCCCCGGAGCGAAGTATTGATTCATTGTATTCTCCCGGGTGCATTTGCATTTCCGGTATTGCAGAATGCAATTTGAATTTTGCGATGCACTTTTTTTTTTTTGTTCGTTTAATGAATTCTCGCCGAATGCGTTGCCTGCTGTTTATATTCGTAGCGATGAAATTCGTATACGGGAAATATTGATGGGCCGGGGCTTTGAATGCTTTATTCAGGGTTATTGTATGGAATTCTAAATGTTTAGGGTAATTATATTTACTACGGGGAGGGGATGCTTTACGTAATGTAGGTAGTTCAGTTTACCATAGTGGTTAAAGAATTTCACGTGCCGTATGCAGGGCATCGGAGGACGTATGCTCCGGAATAAATTGTCCGGCGAATTAAGCTCGTCCATCCTGGTTTCTAGGATCCGGGCGTGTATGAGGTACAATGCGAGTATAAGTGGTGGAAAAAATTATGGGGGTAGTTTTTAGAGCCCGACCATATATACCCCGAGGGATTAGCTGGGAAGGATAAACAAGGTCGCGTGTCCCGTATATTGCCCCCGGGTGCCCCCTATTTATCATACCGGCGACTCGGCATGGTGCATCGGTGCAGCGCGAAAATTAAAGTAATACTCAAACAAGATCTAGCTACCCCCATTTTTTTTTTCCCGTACGACCCCTAATATCGGGATCTGATATCCTCGTGGCTTTTCTCGTTACTTTAATCAAGACTCTTCTGCCCGAGCGAGGTAAATAAATGTTTCGATTTTTTAAATTAAAAAAAATACTGAATCTAATCGGCTCCACTTTCACCCTTGAAATACATACTAAATTGATAAACCCTGAACATCCCTTGTTCCGCTGTCTATATACACAGGTCCGATACCGTATACCATCCCAGCGGGTAATTCATCCAAGCGTGGATTTCTTCCGCACGAATCGATTCATACGGAATTGATTTTCATCGAGGAGAAATAAAACAAAATGGCAAACTGGAACCCCCGGATGAAGCACGCACGAACGATCTTCGGACAGTATTGCGCCCAGAGGAGCAGATTGGCTCCCAGCGCGAGCCCTGAGCTTGTTCCGATTTGGCTGGACCTGAGTTACTCGACTGAGCCCCTACCACCCCCTTGACTACTGTCCTGCCAAGTAGAGTGCTGTTTCCTGCACGACGGAATTGACTGAGTTTGTTTGGCGTAAAACTTGAAACTCAATCTATCAGGCTTTTTGCTTCCTGCTTCAAGGGTTCAGGGTCGCGCCCAGCGAATCACTGCATCTCGCCACTCGAACGGATTCCCTGGGGCTTTTGGGGACCTATCGACCCTATCGACGTATCAAGCCTACTCGACTATTTTTTTTCTCTCTCTCATACCTTAACCTACGTATTTCCTTTCTATGCTTGTACCACTACAGTCAATCCCGCATGAAGCATCTTCTCGACCTTTATTTTCCGCCTCCTAGAATCCAAGTCAAATACTCGTATGTCTTTTTACGTATACGCTTTATACACGTATATATATGACTTAGGCCTGGTTCATACAATTTCTATGGTACAACGCAGTCTAATGCTTTCTACAGTATGCTAAGGCTAGTTTCACATGTTTTTGCTGCCTGGACAAGATCCTGTCCGCGTTATTAAATATCTGGTTAAACATAGGTAAGGGGTAACCATCCTCCTGAAACACCCTGGAGAATGCGATGAGGATTCTTGCAGAAAGGCAAGATGTCCCTCTGGCACCCAGGACACCGTAAGAAATCCGGTAATGGCGCCGCGATCTTCTTATTCCCGTCTCGTGTCGTTCGCCAGTAAATTCTTTGTTCTCGAGGGGGTCACCCCGGTAAGAAGGATCAACGGGAGTGTCATTCATTGCCAGAAACGGGGGCATCTCGGGAACGATGGCTTCGAAGTTCAGTGTACGAAACGGAGGGTTGAGGTAAAATACAGAAGGGAAGGAAAAGAAAGGAAAAAAAAAAGAAGCAAAATCGAAAGAGGGGCAGAGTGTGAGAGCGAGAGGGTGAACGAGTGAAAGACCCTCTGTGGGAACAGCCCCGCATTTTGCCACATAACCACAGAAGCACCCCCTGCAGTTACAAACAATCACTCGCACCCCAGCGAACTTCACTGAAGTTTTCAGACCGGTTCGCCGAGGGCTGCTTCCAAAGAACCCAATCCCTTATGCCTGACAGGGACGCAGAGCGAGCGCTGCGAGTCCCGATGCCACTGGGTAAAAATGTCCCTTTCAGGGTTACCACGTGTTAAAAATATTCATAACACCAGCGTCACACGCTATAGTCATTCCGTCCGTGGCTCTAATATCCCGATCGCTTAGGCGTGCATCATACATCACGAAAATCCACCCTTTAAACGATCATCCTTATAGTCTGCCGGCGACAGGGTTTAATTGGTTGGCAGCCATCCGAAAATTCTCAGGCCGCAGATGTAATTTCGATCTAGAAGCTAATTGGCGTTAATTGTCACGCAGATGCGTGCAGGCGTACGGAGAGGCGAGAGTGCCGAGGAAGTGGGGTCCGTGTAAAAAAAATTTTTGCTCCCGTGGCCACCGTGCACGTAGAACTATTAAAAACTCATTTGACAAACCTTTTCCCTATGGTATTCCGCCACTTTTTCTCTTCAGCCCGTGAACCTCTGAGGCATTCGGGGCAACCTCTGTGATTGCCGTGCAGAAAGTGTACAAGTGGCAACGGCCTAGGGGAGATTCGACCCCAAACTGCGCAATCCCTACGACACGGCAAGCAACCTAGAGATAGGTATATACGGAGAGTGACGGTGAGAGAGAGAGAGAGAGAGAGGGAGGTGGTAGGAGTTGGCTAGGGAGAGAATATGAGTAAGAGAGAGAAAACTAGAGGGATAGTGATTGTACACGTGGAAGGGAGAAGAGTAGATCGCTTTAAACCCTCCTTTGATGTCCAGGTCAGGATTTCCACGGTGGCGACAGCGACGGTACCGAATGACTAACTTACCTTTTGCGTCGCTCTCGCATTCATACATCCCAATTAACCGGGCTTTAAGTCTTAATTAAGGCGAAGTCTCAGCAAAGGGGGTGACACGGCGTAAAATGCAAACGCCCTACGCAAATTGCACGCGAGAGGGTCGTAACGAGATGCCTTATAAGTCTTTGCAAATCGGATTGACATTTTCTTTTTTTTTTTTTTTTTTTTTTTTTTTTTTTTTTTTTTTTTTTTTTTTTTTTTTTTTTTTTTTTTTTTTTTCTTCCATTTTGCACTTATCGCCTTTTCTCGTCTTCTGTCTTTCTCTTTATTCGTCATCTATGTTTTCCTCTCTCTCTCTCTCTCTCTCTAGTTTGTTTTTCTAGCATACGGAAGTTTTACTTCCTATTTTTTTCCTCATTCACTTTCCTCCTCTTCCCGATGCAGCAACGGCGGGACTGCAACTGCTACAACGACGTTTGTACAATCAGCCCAGGACGAACGATATTCACTGCACGTACCTTATTTTCAAACAGATTCGTCCGTCCTCTCTTTCTTCGTTCTCCTCGCGCAGAGCTGCGTCCATCCCGTGGTCCATGTCGTATACGTACATACGTGGCGCCTCTTTATTTAGTTTTAAACTGCAAGGGCACCGGCGTGTCTCTCTGATTTGATATTTCCTTTCCTTTTGAGAGCCCGTCTACTGCTTACACGTGAGCAAACACGCCTCCGCGGGATGCTCCTACGTTTTCTTGCTTCTTTACTCTGTCCCAGGGCCGTAGCCTACGGTACGTCACGGTGCCTTGATCTTGTAGATCGTACAGCCTCCTGCGATTCGAGCATTGGCTGTTCGTCGATGCTTCGACCTTGAAATATTTCCGAGGCTTTACGGAAGACGGAGAAACTTTATAGTAATAAAGATTTTCAAAATTTTCATTTCAAAATCGCTAAAATTTTCGAGATTCCGCAACGAGAATTCTTCTGTTTATATAAATAACGAATATTCGTGAGATTAATATCTTTAGTTTCTTTCCTCTTATTATAATTCTCTCTCTGTCTATAGTCGCATGGACCTGAAACAACCCTTCCCACGTTTATCTACAGTAAGACACTAACAACGCACAAGACTTACGCCTCGGAATGTAAAATAAGTTGAACGTGAAATAAGAGGCAACCCTGGGATTAAAGTAATTAACATTTCATTTCTTCCCCTCGTAGTCCTTTGTGTATTCGACCTTCCGTTACGTAACTTAACGTATACAGCAAGTAAACCGAATCGCGGGAATCTTAGAAGCAAGAATAACGTAACTGGGAAAAATTGCAATAACGAAGAAATCATTTTCTTCCAAGATATTTTGATATTTTCAAAAACAGTTCTACCCCTGATATTATGCACGAGAAATTGTAAATTAAGAAATATCAGACCTTAAAGCGAAGTTAAGAAGTGTATGCATATATACGTAGACCCGTATCAGATAGACGCCGTCTGCTACCTCGAAGCTTAGCTAACGGAAGAGACGACTGATGCCGAGAAGACTGGAATGTAAAATAGCTTAAACTCGAATATGATTTATATTACGTAGAGAGCGAGTGCAACCTCCCGAAAGACCAAGAGTCAAATGAGAACTGCCAGACTCAGAGCTACATTCATGAAACGTTTCAGTCTTCTGCCTTCTACTTGTCTCCTCGCTTACTCGCTTATAGAGCCAGTCGCTCGCTTGGCGACGTCGCCCAGTGGGTATTCTCGGATTGCCAGACGGAAATACCAAACTGTTACTAATATTCTTCTCCCATTTCCCTTTTTTTCCTCTTTGTTTCTTGATACGGGAAATATTAGCCGAGAGAATATATATGGGGCCGATTACTCATGGCAATGGAAACGCGAGACACTCGCTGGGTCCTTTCGCTCGCACCCTTCCAGTATGAAAATCGACTTTTCCATCAAGATCTTTCGTCTCTCTCTCTCTCTCTGTCTAAGGTAACGTTACCATCCAACATTTTCTACGGAGAACCGTAGAAAAAAAAATTAAAAAAAAAATGTAAACACCGAGTATAATGGACGGAGATAAATGAGAAAAAAAAATTGTTATAATTTTTTTCTTTATTTTACTTTGATGATATCCATTTTTTTTCGTATTTTTATATTTTTAAAATATATTCCGCATGACGTCATAGTAATACTAATTTTAAGTCAGTTATCCTTGTTTTACATGAGGGTAGTTAGGATATGCGACCCTTAGGAGTACGGTGGTTTGAATTAACAGACAGGGTTGATTATACTTATTTCTATAATATATATTTTTTTAATTCAAGACTCTCTGTTGCAAATTGTTAAAATATTTCTGCCCGGGACGAGAGTCGTTGCTTTGACTTCGGTAGTCTCTGGCTCATTCGTTTGACGATGTCACAAAGGGAAAACTTTTTTTGCCCCATCCAACGTCTATGGTATATCTGCGCGTGGAGTTCGTTATTTTATAATTGGCACTATCCCGAGTACGCTTTTTATGAATTATTAAGGACTTCGACAAAGTCACTAGAATATCGACGAGTCCGCTACGATATATCTTGGGCAACTTCGTTGTCTCTCCCTTTCTGTTATTACACCTCGTTCGTCCGTTATTCTTTTTCCATCGTTCAGTTATTTAACACGGGCTGGAGCTTCGCTTTTCTTTTCTTTACTACTGTATACCCACGTATCCACTGTCTATACATACGAGGATGCTAATGCTCGGCAATACCGTCACATGGCTATGACCGAACTTTTATAGCCAAACGCGCGACGAACTCTATTTTTGGCTGTAATAAAAAAAAGGCCCGGTTTTACATTTCTCAATACGAAAATACCGCAGGCTCTGACCGAAGAGCAAATATACATACAAATGCACGGCACTTCTGTTTCCGTAACTCTTCCCAGAAGCGCATTGAAAAAAAGCTCCTGGGACAGACGATCGAAAGCAATTCCAATTTCGAGATTCTCGAGGACACCGTGGATCACGAAATCCTAGGTAATTTAGCAAAGCAAATATCCACTGTAGGATTCCCTAGTGACTTTTGAATATTAACCAATCGCCAGACCGTGCATCTGTTAAATAATTAAACGAACGTCGGGCTCCAAGACCTTTTTCAGAGGAAATGAAAATATTCTCCATTCGCGTATAAATTAATACCCCGAAGATTCAAGAAATTCAATTTACGCCGCGAAACTTCCGTATCTTCGGCGGATGATATATCGCACTGACGTTCAAGGTATGAGAGCGAGAGAGATAAAGCGAGGGACTCGTAACGATATGGAAAAAGATGGATATGCGCGCACATGGGGGCCTGGAGATCTCTTCTCAGAAAGTGTTTCCAGTTTGAAAGGACGCCAGGCGTCGTCTTCTGCACCCCCTCCGGGGCCTTTCGGACTATTAGTGGGGTTTCAGAGAAGAGAGTGTATATTTGTGGAGGCGCGATCTTTAAAGGGAAAAAACTCGTCGAAAGTCAAGCCCTAGCTGTCACGCGTCTCTGACGCCCTCTATTATTATTATTCCCTTGTCATTTCGACATATACCGGAACCGACTAACCCTTCGTCAAATTAGACGCGCGATACACCGAAAAACCACGGTCAACTTTACATATGGAAATAAATCGCTTGGACCTGCGACCTGCGCGTTTTATTGCGAGTGTACCAAACAGCCCGGGATACAACCCAACCTTTGAATGGTATCTTGCCTTTTTTTTTTATTTTACATCCTGAAAAGCTGTACCACCCTACCAAGATTTATATCTGCAGCCCCATTCGGGATTCCATTTAGCGTAAAATTACCGTCCACTGCGTAACCACGAATTTTATCGCGAAATCGACTGCTTTATCCTGTACGCGCTATGTGTGCAAGCACAGACAGTTACGTATACCCTGCGTAAAATATAGGTGCGTGAACGTATGCGTTTCTGCGTTTTCAAGCGTGTCAGAGAGTTTCCCTTTGATCTAAACAGCTGAAACCACCCTTGGCGGTCACCACCCTCATATCCTCCTATCCCCATAGGAACAGCCGCACGCGATGTCCTAAACTCGCTAAAATTCTCTTATACTTGATATTTCATTTTCTTCCCAATTCGATAAATTCTCCTTTTTTTTCACTTGTTCCATATCGCCACCTCGATAGACTCTTAATTGATTTCGGCGTGAGTTAAGGGATATTTTTTAAAAGTCTGAAATTCCCGAGTCCCTTTCCACGTTAATCCTTGGCGTTCAATTCACTGAAGCGAATCGTCACCTCTCTGTCTTTCTCGCAGGAACCCAATGCATTCGACTAATTTTAATTACAATACTTGAAGTAAAAAAAAAATTTTTCAAAATTCAATTCTTTCACGTGTTAAAAAAAAACTTTGGACCCTCGTATATTTTTACGAACGAAAGCCTCCCTTTGGAATGTTATCTTTTTTTTCGACACGTGTACCCATCGTCAACACCGTTTCACAAGCCTTCAGTAAGGGTCCAAAGCATGATTATACTTTTTCTATACATTTCTTTATATTCCTCCTATCTCTCTATCTTCTTCTCTTTGCACCCACGTATATGCTAAATCCACTTCAACCTGAACAGGTACCTGTATACGTGTTGCATGCAATACTCGTTGAATAATGTGTCGATAGACCGTGTGATAAGAATAGCTCGTATCGCATATGCAGCTACGTACGCGTCCCTGTATGCAGAGTTCGCGACAGGTGACATCGGGCAAATAGTATGTCCAAGACACGCCACCCAGTAAAGTACATTGTATATGCTATTATATAATAAAGTTTGCACGTAGGCATGTATATATATATATATATATATATATATATAATATACTTGAATATATACTGCACGTACAAGATTCGCTATGCGATTAGAATCCCCTTCGGATTGCAACCCCTCATTAATTAATGCAATCTCAAATTTCAGTCGCACGACACCTAAGGCTATTTTTTAAGGATGGCTTTACGTAACCGGTAGAATTATTTCTCGTGGTGGATTTTTTATCTCGTAAAAAGGCTGGGGGTGTACATACATGTGTATACAGTCTGATCCCCAGGGTTGAATTTTTTCTCTGGCCTGTCTCTTCGTTTCAGACACCTCTACGTTGCACACAGGATTGAAAATTCTTTTAACTCGTTCCGAGGGTCGCGCAATGGTATGGCTGTGTACAGCATCAGAGAGACAGGGGTCGCCACTTCCCGTCTACCCTGGTCGGCTGTTTGACCCTGGAAAATTCTTCCCGTTTGCTCGCACCAGTTCTTTCACCTTCTCGTTCGTTCGTTCCTTTGCTTTTTCTTTAACTTCGTATCATCTCTATGGAACGGCCATAGCGTTCACTTTGACAGGAGCATAAATCCCAACCTGGGCGTCGGCCATTGTGAGCTTGTCAGAGTTCCAACGTATCCTTCTTTAGAGATGTCATTCCTCTGATTCTGATTCGCGTTTCGCGATTTCTCTTTCTGCGTCTTGCAAACAGGGCTAATGCGTAACAAGGTGCGTGGGGTAAGGTTAAATGCTTACTCTGGCTGCTCCGAGGGCGAATTTCGAGAAAATCTACCGACCAAGTCTAATCTATTGTGGAACAGTGATTTGCAAAATTATTATACGGAGAATTTTGAATTTCACTGTTTTCGTAAAACCGATGAATCTTGCGACATCGTACTGATTGCCGAAAAACAATAGAAGATAAATCGATCTGTCAACACTGTATCTACAGATTGTACAGAGTGAAATAAATTTTCGAAAAATTTCAAGCTCGATTTTAATTCGGTTTGTAGTCGAACTTGATCTCGATAAGATAAATTTGATTTCTTATTATTATTCGTAAAAAAAATTTTTTTTCATTTTACGTGAAATCTAAATTTTTCAATGGCTGTCTTTCGCAAATGATACCAAGGGTCAAGGAAACGAGACACTCGCTTTACATGCTATTTATAGCAAGGATTGCCAACCGCTCTGTAAGAGGTGCGAAACTGTAAAATCTCTGGAGAATGGACCATTACGAGTAGACGTTTTGGCTCAGGACAGCCTGAATGGACCGTATTTTGACACGTTGACAGGAGGACCTTATTCTCATGGTAATATCGCATTTAAGTCTGCACGAATCGCTTTTCATGTCGTGCTTTAAGGCGTACCGGTGCTTTTCGGAAATTTCTCCTTCCTCCTATTCTTCGTCTTTCTCTTTCCTCCACTCCCACTCGTTCTGTCCTCCCTCCTCTCTCGGTAAATCTCACAGGACCCCATTGTCGCGCTAATGCGTCCAAGAACGTTTAAACGAGATCCTGAATAGGCACCTACTCATTCACGGCTTCCATTCCGCTATACGTACTTTGACAATGGCAGATCAGCTGAGCTCAGACAGTCGTGGCATCTATGAGAAAGAACAAAATGTACAGTAAAATACAAAATCGTGAATATCCACTTGTTACTCAATTTTACCCCTTAACATATGCAGGATAATATATTTATTTTTACACTCGCTATCACTCCACACATATTTATCGTATATTTTTCACTGTCGAAGTGTAATTTGTTTATGTGCTTGGATGATTTAATTAAACTGCCAACAGAAAATCGAAGCTCATCCGTTTATCTCATATTTCTCACCCTCTGCCGTGTGAATCCAGTAACAATAAATCACACGTGTCACACCGGTTCGCTTTTAACGAACCGTCGAAAAATTGACAATGCCCGACGAAGTGACGCGCTTAAACGTATTTTGCCAAAATACACGGGACATATCATCCTGACGTTTCGTCACGATAAAAACTTCCATAAGCCACACTTCGCCACGGGATACCATTTCGATTGGTGAGTCTGGTTACAATGCATCAAAAGGGGATGCTGTACGGTCTAGCCAACTTCCGGTTAGTAGTTACCAAGGTTGCGCCATACGCTATAAATTTTATTTACATATACATACTCCCATCGCTATAGTATTTTCACCTTAAAACTCTAAGATTCCTAGGGGATGATTCCTAGGTCCGTAATAAACGAAGGTTAGGTTATGTTAGGTACACGCCTCGTAAATTTGTCAAAATTTCCAAAGCAACATCTCCTGTCAACATTTTTCACGCTCTCACTTCCCCCCTGGCAACCTTCATCGTTTTACTCTCCTTATCTCTCACGCCCCTTTAATTTTCGACATTTTTCTAAAACGACTCTCATTTCTTTCATCCCCCATATTTCCTCCTCTCTCGTTCCGCCGTACGATGACGGTTACGCGTTTCCGTGAGCCGCCACGTCACAGTCAATCGAAGAAACGATCGACCGAGCGTGGCGCTCTCTGTCGGAAACAAAGGAAAATAAAAAGTCAGCTGTCCCGATGCCCCGTAGCGACGTCCTTTTAGCACTGGGAGACGTTCTTCGTGGACGCGTATCGCATACCGCCAAAATCTATATATAAAAGCTCAGTAAAGCCTGAACATATGCGCGCTGTCTCGGTCCTGTCACACGCACGTGTTCCATGCCCTGTGCTTTTTCGCACTGGTGTGTGCGCCCGACGCTGATTTGTTACTCGAAAATAGAATCGTGCCGTTTCGTTATATTCGCTGCCGATTAAGAAAGCCAATATTTGCTAGATCGACGCACCCCACCGGTTAAACGAAGAATATCGGGGAAAAAAGCCATACTGCAAATTGAACGTCACATATAGTAAATATACTCTTGTTACTGGAATAAAAGAGACTGCCAGATGCATTAAGAACCAGTGAAAGATAAAATTCAATTTATCTATTCGACCTCTGTTATTTGATATCGACAATGTCTCCTATAGCGTATGTATCCCATAGGAGTAAATCCGAATTTAATAATACAGATATCATTCAACTGGGAAATTAATGCGACATTTTATACGCGAATCAAAAAGGTACGTATACGTATGTTTGACTTTGAAAAAGTGCGGCGGGGTGGATAAAAGTCCGGAGACAGGGAGAAAGATATAGAAAGCAAAAATGTAGGAGCGTTTTAATTTGGCGAAATTAAATTTTTCGAAAAACCACATGCGTCGACCAGCCCTCGGGTGCATCAGCCGTGTAATCGTTGCGGGTACTTTAGACGCGAAATGAAAATTTAATGTGGCGACTAGTCCACGTTTTGCAAGGCGGCAAATTTTGTCCCTGCTTGGCTGCCGTGCCGAGTACCAACGTATACGATATGCTTGATATTACACGAGCGAAGCTTGTGTATACTATAGAAAGATTGAAGATAGTATAGTATGTGCTAAGGTCTCAAAGAGACGTAGGTACGTACTGCTATGCCTTCACGATTAAGAAGTGGTACGATAGGCTAAAGTTGGTGAAGAACCGCGAAGCTGCTACTATTGCTGCCCACAGCAAACCCTTCGACTAAAGGGTCGAAACCTCCATAGAGAAACCGAGTTTAAAGTGCTTGTGATACACATCCTGCTAAACTTCGAATCAGACCACTGTTGCGGCTTCCCCGATAGCAGAGCCACCACTCGGTTCTTACCCGGCATTCCCTGCGATCGAAGCGGAAAGTTTTCGAACTATCGTACAAATTTTCAATGGATACCTCAGAAATTTCTAGGCTAACTTCAGTGCTCGTGGGTCGAAATGGAATTGTCATTCTCTTCTGGGTAAAAGAGAAGACCCGTCCTACTGTATCGAGGATTACACGACAATCTGAGTTATCTGTGTTATTACCAGGTTAACTGGAGCGGAATATTTATGGCGGACGATAAATCTTTACCGGCACGGATCCAACTCAGATTCACAATTGCTATCGCGTTCCTATGTTCATGGTTAAATTTATCGTTTTATCGCTTAATTGCACCTTTGTAAAAGAAAAAGACAGAATTCCAAATATTTCAATTGGATCGTTACAAGGCCCTCGGGGACTCTCTCATACTCAGCACACGTAACACGTCAGAACGTATTTAATATGGTAATACCATGGGACCATAGCGGTGCGGCCTAAAGGCTGTGTTTTAAATAATCTCGATCCGTCATACGGTTAGTTACGGTACAGCCGCCATGAAAACTCCCATATGTTTTTTACGAGCAACTCGAGACCTCCCTTTCACGTTTTTCTATTCACGATTGTTGTCATGCTGCTTCTCAAAGAGTGTAGTATTTTTATGAAAAAAAAAATATATATATATGTCTGCGACATAAAGAAGAAACAGTAGTTTCTCGTATTTCCTCCGTAAGCAGAACCATATTGGGTCTATTTTTTTTTTCAAAAAATATAATCGACAAAACACCAAGTATACGATATATCATACCATATTTTTTGGACTGTTCGTTTCGATCAGAAATTTTTTATTTGTTAATTAAGCATTTTTCATAAACTGTACTTAATGATCTTTCACAATATTTTACTGCCGACGTTACGGCGTCATCCATACGTGTTTCTGACACGTGGGGCTTAGGCTTTGTTTTGTGTCAGCCGACTGGAAGGAGTTTGAAATTTTGTTTAGACAGCTTTGCGAGTTCGTGAACCCGAGTTCACAGTCGTTTTAACGCCCTCGTGAACTCGTAACCCCCGACGCACTTCGTACCTATGCGAAAGATTGAGGCCATTAATTTTATCACGTTAAATTGGCAATTTCAAGAGTTCGCATATACAATAAAAAAAAAACTTCAAATTATTTTTAATAAAGACACTCGGACGCTCGATACTGTACTCTGAAGATCTTTTATGATGGCTGATAAAAATTATGATGTCAGCATCGAAATCGTGCATGTCAATGTTGAATGGCTCGGTCGTTAACGCATGACTGGCACGAAGAATGCGCCATTGTTCAACTACAATACTTAAAAAGACCATAACAAATTGTTATGACTTGTTATGACTCGATCCTTAACGTTTCAAGTTTTCGAACTGTCGTTGTTTCTATGTATCCGATAATTTATCGAGGAGCATACAAAATTTGCGTATGCATAGTAAATTGTGTATATTTTTTTTTTTACAAAACAAAAAATCATTCTCAAATTTTCTCTTCGAAATAATTTTTTTCCAAATGGATCAAAGGCTATCGCATATGACAGCTGTCAAATCTGACTTTTACGTTTGATATTTTCAGATACCTAAAATTTATCCAAAATTTCAGTAAAACAGGCTTTTCCCTAGAATCATTCAACTTTTATAACCGAATGATCATGCTAATAGGCGTAGGTTATTGGTAGGTAGGTATAGGCGTATTCATATCCCTCAACTCCCCCGGTCGACAGGGTGTCAAGTTTTACGAGGTAACGTATCCGGGGTAACATTTGTCGCGAATGGCCCATAGCAGAAAACGCGAATCGCGTTTGCCTCATAGCGCTTTTACCCGCTCCGATATTATTTACAGCAGATTCGTGCATTTCTGCGTATATATAATACTACCAACCCTACACGCGCACGTTTCGTCCTGAGAAATACGATGGTCGTTAATAATATTCTCGCTAGGTTATACCTCACCGAGATTCGGCCTCCCATGAGAATCCGCCATTGTACAGTTTTAGTTTTGTTCCACTCTTATAATCCTTTATCCTTGACTCGACCTACACTTTGCTGGACCCACTCTTTTATTTCACCGAATTTCTCTAAAATTTCTTGTACTCGTAGACCTTTTCACAAAAAAATCTTCAATCAGCTAGAATCTTCCGCTGCAACGAATTTCGACTCGATAAATCCAGTTGGTTGTAGTAAATTTTTACCGGCGAATTAAATCGCACATCTCCCTTTCGATGGGCAGGTATACTTGATACGGAGAGAAGATAAAGAGAAAAAAAGTCACCCTGTTTATGCACGAGCGAAAAAAGCAATGTTTTAAGAGTGGTTTTTTTATTTGCATAAAATCCCCTTCCAGCAAGCTTTTTGAGATTAACACTTCGCAGACCACGACTACCATCCCTCGGCTTCTTCGTCCCCTAAATTTTCTCGGGCTTTCCCATGACTTTACCAGCCAGAGCTAACATTTTGTTTTCATTTCGCGAACGACGACGATAATTCTCCGTGTACGCGAACCCGCGATTTTATTCATAAATTTCGCGGTTACGAGCCCCCCGGGAACTCGAGCACAGTCATAGCCAAAAACAGGATTAACCACTCAGCGTAACACCAGGACTACTTTCGAATTAGGAGAGTCCTGCTCCTGTAATTACCCGCGATAATAACAAGAGCGGATATTATAAAACTAGTGGCGCCACTGTCGCGGGATATTGCACGACCCGGTACATATATCTACTATATATAAGAGGGATAGTCAGTTGCCAGTTGGCAAAGTTAACTTTGGTACGTTGATGAAGGCAGCTGTAAAATTCGATCAGGGCCGTATATATACTTGGGAGCCCTTAAACTATTGGTAAAACTAGTTTTTTGCTTAACCACTTTGTAAAGTATAAATTTGTATGTGTATATGTATCGTACGAAGGTTGATAAGAAAATATCCGCCTCACAAAGTAGAAGTATTACACGGATTTACTATGGAATCAAATGAATATTAAAGAGTCCAAAGTACATATAGAAGTCTGAAGCCGAAAGTGATCACGGCTTAGAAAGTTTTGATCCCTTTCTTGGCAGCTGACAGCACCAACTCCCTTCTGCTATAGAGTTCAGAAGCTTTTTTACATAGACCAAACGACTTACGCCCGCCGTGAGTTTACTGGCCCCTTGCCTAGTTACGGCACTGTTCAACATCCGCCAGAAATTCTCTTGCCTTCTTCCTTCCTTTCTTTCACTCATTTCTATCCATATCTCGCCCGCTCTGACTAGCTCGCTTTACGATATTCAACCTGCCAGGCTAAATTACTTATTACCATGCTAGCTAACCGAGGCCAGTGCCAACTTTAATTAGAATTTAAAATTAAGCGATGCAAATGACTAAAAGAATTTTTCAGATACCTAAAAAGTTCAATTTTTCAGTACAAAATTGTATGGTGAAATTTTGAAATAGGATTTTTTTTCTTTCTTACGAGAATTAGTTATTCGTTCTGAATAGCTACTCCGAGATATATATATATATATATATATCGTGTGTACGATTAATTTCTTGGGCATTGAATGAAAACTATATGTAATATGTCTCGGGGGAAACTTAAGACGAGAATTACGTGTGGGCGATACTGAGTACAATACGTGCCAAATGTAGACGCCTACTCGGGCGTGATTCAAATCCCGAAACAAATACCTACCACCGAAACCATTTCATTCTTTATAATTTTTTTTTTTTTTTTTTTTTTTTTTTTTTTTTTTTTTTTTTTTTTTTTTTTTTTTTTTTTTTTTTTTTTTTCACTTCCCCTGGAGGTTCCTGATGCGTTATGCTCTCACGCGATTCAGCCCAACCCTTTCTCAATCTCACAATGCATACTCGGATTGCATATCGCTGCATCGTTGCACAATACCTACGAGCCGCCTCGTAATCTCGTTTGTTCATGTTCGAATGGTTTAATTTCTCGAGGAAAGCATATTGAAGTCTCGCCGAAGAGACTGTAGTATTTGTCAATTCAGGATACTTACTAAATTATGATTTTATTTTTTTTCAAAATTATAAAAGTCTTTTTTTTTTATTTACAGGAGGATTTGCAGAAGTCGAAGATCTCGATCCTGGTGTACAAGATTACAGCACCGATGAAGATTACAATGACGTCTTCGACGCTACTACTAACGGGTATGTATTATTCTTTGATAATTTTTTTTTGTTGAAATTTGCCAGATTTATGTTTTCATACATTTTCATATATTCAACACGGAGTACTATTGGTTATTTAGTAATTAATGTAACAGAAATTTTTTACTCGTTCTATAATTGGCATTAATTGGAAATTAAATTCCCTAGAGCGTAATAAATTGGCGAACATGGAAATGGATCGCCATGCGAAATCAATTTTAATTCGCCGTACCTTGTAATTCTTTCTGTGGCTGCAAAGCCGGAAAGGAAATGTAGCATAAAAAAAAGAAAAAGAAATACGTAAAAACCTTTTCGTTTCGACTCCACGAACGAGGATCCTTTAAAAAGCACTCGGAAGCCAGTCGAAGTGTCCCTAGGGATAATTAGTTTATCGTGGAATCCACAGCGCGGAAAGTACGAGCGAGCCGATATCGAATATTGGCTCCACACGATTTGCGGAATTCAAATTGATAGTCTCGCTATACGTAAAAGGGCGGGTGGTACGAGGGAATCGCAGAAATCGCACGAATACCGTTTCATTTGGCAATATGAATGCCATCCGGACTTTGAGCATAGACAGTCGCAAAAATACAAACCAAGACACGGTAACAGTAATGCAAATAAATATGGAAAAAAAAAAAAAAAAAAAAAAAAAAAAAAAAAAAAAAAAAAAAAAAAAAAAAAAAAAAAAAAAAAAAAAACATATTTTGCACTGTACGAATATATGCAAAAGTCGTGTGCAAATATCAAAGCGTGTACACTTCCGATATTTATTCGCACCACGACGATATATAGAAAACGCAAGAACGATGAGATCTCGTTGGAGTTGGGGTTCCTCCCGTATGGGGAAACTTAGTTAAGGGTGCCGCAGGGCTTAATAAGGAAGCGTCGTGATTGCTTCGAATCGAAAGCTAATAATGCCACTTCCTGTGTGTACAGTCTCGTTCGCTCGATCGTGCTGCCAAGCAAGCCATGGTAACCACTCTTGGTGCGTGATTAAAATTGAATTTCTTCATTTTATTCTCTTTCTCTCTTTTCCACCGCCCACGAGAACGGAAAGGCAATTTTACAAGGGAGACGGCCAATTGAAAATTCGCGATAAATTCTCGAAAGCCCACGCGCCCTTCTGGCGTTAGCGTATCTATTGCTTCATTGAAATTACCCATAGCTTCCAATCCGTATGAGAACCATGCATTTTAAAGAGCTTTTTCATTGTATTTCCACAGGCCCTAACGACGTTAAGCCATTACGTACTTTAGAGGATCCTTTCTCCACAAGACATATATATGTATATATTGCATAGAACGGGGGATATCGAACCATCTTTTTTTCCTGTAATAGTAAATTAGTTTAGCCAATTTTAACGCGTCGGCTGTTTTCCATTAGTCGGGTTGGAGTTTGAGAAAATAATAGAAACACGTAATCCCATTATCTTGATACCGAAGCGGATAGAATGGAATACGCGATAAGGGTTGAGTAATTCCAAAACGAGAAATTTCAAAGAGATGATAATACGAATGTAAAATCCAAGCTGTGATTGAAAATGATTGTAAATTCGAAGAATTCGGGTTCGGGTGAGCACGTAATGGGATACGTAGGTAACCATTTGTCATTGATTTATGCCGTCACGTAATGACGCGGTGATATGTTATGCAGATTTGAAATTATGTGTCGTAACCGATAATGGGGACGTATGGTTATGAAACCGATAACCTTTATCTGTTAGGTATAGGATAATCATAGACTTCTGTCCCACCCGCTATATATTATTCCGCCCTAAACGCATCGCAGCTTCCATTAATATTGATGCATCTCTTAGACGGCTGTGCATCCTAGAAGCACTGCCTGCCTGTATCTATAGGGTGGTCGAAAGATATTCAAACGACTTAAGTGCCTAGTCGATTAACACGTGATGTCGCATTAAATCATTCCAACGGTTGGGACATAAACGCCTATGATTTAATCGTAAGAATCATTGGGGAATTCCAAGGAATTTCAAGAGTACATATACGTATGTTGTATGTATGTATATATATATAATCACTTCTCAGAAGAAAAATAAATTCTTTCTTTATAAAAAATAATAAAACTAAAATTGCCAAACCTGCAAGAGCGAGAGTTCATTTTATAAGGTGAGGTCAATCCTATTATTCTGAAGGTGGACAGGGGGTCACGTGGTTCTGACTTTCTCCATCTTATCCAACAGTCATGTCCAATATTCATCGTATTGATGCTTAGTGCATTAAATGTTAAAACTGACACGAACGTTCAAGACACCCTGTATGTTTCCATCCTTGACCCCTGCAATCACTGACTTACATTATGCTCGCAAGAAATTTAATCGTTACATAAAAATTAGATCGATCCCTTTTTTGTATTGATTTAGTTAAAAAAAACGTCTCATGGACCAAGTAGTACTCTGATTTTTTTTCTTTATTTTTCTTTTCTATTATAATTTTTGGATCTCTCAAGAACACGTCATTTCCACTTGGGGGCACTTCGCGACGCCTATTGATATCCACTTTACTTGAAGAGACTCAGAATGCATTATTTATAGAAACCCAGTAAACGCCTAATCCCTGTCTGAGAGGGTCTTTCTGACCCGAGCCTGTCAGATTATTCGAAATAACCAGCGAGGAAGTGACATAATGACGTTAGTGCAACGAACTACCCTTCCTGCTCTTAAAGGGTGTATACAGGGTGCTCTCAAAGTCTCGATCCAACCAGAGGAGTCTGTGACTAAACCAATATTTCCTAAGTCGAGTCAGAGTACGTAATAAGATTAGTGCACCACCTTGCTGGGATAGGTATATAGTCTTGTTATTAATTTTCATTAAAGTATATCATATTATATCTATACTATATGCAAATCCCTCTATAGCGAAATACTAGAGACTCGCGTCCAGCAGCGCCACTGTAGAAAAATAAATCACATGAAAAATTTTTTTCAAAATTTCACGAATATCACATCAGATCAAATTTTTATAAAATATTCAAAGTGCTAAATGGACTTGAAATTTTGATTCCTGAATTGTTCAACGAAATAAAATTTATTAAAACTTGTTATCCGAAAATTCCATAAAAATTTTGCTTAGAGTAACTATTATTAAAAAAAAAAAAAAAAACATGAACGACAAAGAGAGACGGTAATAAAAAAAAAAATTATTAATCGCAAGCGATAAAAATGTATCATCTCTCGTAAGAGATCCTTTGAGAAAGTCCAGAGATCGTCGCCTTTAGGTATAAATATTTAATACACGTGTCCCGGTGCCATCTGATGAAAACCCATAGCGTGTGACGTATCGCACCGATGACGAATACGTCCTATTTGTCACAGAGATATCAGTCGAGGAGCGATAGTTTCCTAGACCACCCGTTACGTTCGCCTATGTCCTAGGAATCTACCTATGCAATTATGCCCTCGTGAAACAAATATCGTAATAGACCTTAGCTTCAGGGCGAATCAAGTATGTACGTTGGCAGCGCAACGATATTGTGTATCGCGAAGAGAAGTCGAAGTGGGTGTTCCGAAGGCCCCCGGGGGTCAACATTTCCTTTGATTAATCATTTCCAGTCACGAACCGTAAGGCAGGCCAGTCACCTTGTAACATGGCGAGCAGCCCAAGGGAGAAGGATGTAGGAGGACTGTTAAACCCTGTCGTGTCCTGCCAAAAGGAACTTGAGAGATAAAATAAGGTGAAGAAAAAGATAAGAAAGATATGGATATTTCGTGGACACCCTGTAGATTACTATCCAGCGGATACGAAAGAGAGTAAGGCTTTTACTGGCGGTCGATAAAAAAGTCTTATCACATTGATTAAAATGGCAAGTGAAATAATTGAATTCAGACCGTTTCCTAGTCTCACCTCGTGATCTGCATGTGAATAAACTACAGCGCTCATACATACAGGGTGTTGCATTTAACACGTGAGAAAAAGTGATGACTTGCCGAAGGAAAAAAAATTTTCCAGCGTAGACTATAATACGACTCCGTCTATTATACATTGGCAATTCCTGCGGGCATGTGATTTAAATAATTGGCCCTGGCATACGTACCCTTCTTTCAGCAAGATTCTCCCTCCCTGTCGACGAACGGCCACTTATCCGCTCACCCGTAAGCCCGTATAGTCTTTGGCAAAACGTGCTCACGCGTACGCCAAAACCCATAGGCACTATCGAAGCACGTATCCACTCTGTATTATTATACCGTGCAACATCCCTTATTCTCTTTAGCGAGCATCTAATACTAATTACCTAGTTACTTATGCAGGACTTTACGAGAGGGTGGTGGCAGGTGTTTAGCCAGATAGTGAAACCCCGTCAAGAGCGATTAGGAATACTTGCCGTATACGTATACATACGTATAATCCCAGAGGGCAGTAATGGCAGCGATAACAGCAACGTTGGCAGGAGTGCATATTGTTAATTAAAATTTCATTTTCGTTGGACAAATTACACTGGGCAAAGTCCACCCCACGAATCCACCCTCCACAGTACTCTAATTCAAATTAATGTCCCGTCCCGCTCATTTGACATATAATAATAATGATACGGCCTCCGATCGCGTATAACATTGTCGTGAGGTAGTATGAATTTAATAAAAGGCTAATTGAAGTACTTACTGTACTGTCTGTACCGGCCGATGACTTACCTATCAAAGCTTGATTTATATTCAATAACCAGCAGTAAACGCAGGGTTAGTTACTCCTATATGTGCAATCACGTCCTCCTCTCGCTCTACGTATATGCATACGCGTGTATGTACACACACGAAGCGGCACTGCGTTTAAGGGGGCATCGCATATTGCAACCGGAGAGTAAACCAGAGTAAACGCGGTGATTGCCCCCCTGGTTGCCAAGGGGGTTGGCATAGGTCCCAGGCGTGTCACTTCCACATACTAGAGTTAATGCGAATCCACAACAAGCGTCATTAACTATTCAAGATCTCTTAGCGAATCAGTCACACTACCCACTGAGGGCACGACCGTGAAAATTGCTGCATTCATGTAGGTGGGTACCTTAATGCACGTCGCGTTGCTACGGCACTGCGCCCTCTGCTATCTGTGCATTTTTCAAAACTAATTCACGACAATGGTAACAGCAGGTGGCACGACGTTTAGTTAAGTATTGTCATTCGTTATGCCGCAAGAGAGCACTGGTCTTCTCGGTGCGCCGTAGAGAGTCGCATATTCTACTGCAGCAAGTAATAACGTTTCGTATGCACTCAGAGGATGCACCTTGCAATTACCGTGCTGACCAGTAGTGAAGTGCAGTTGACAGCGTGGAGGTTGATGCAGAATTTCACGAATGCGACGTCTGCCCGTTTCGTGATAGTCGTTATCAGTGGTATCATAAAAGTCCAGTACTGTATAGGGTGTTAATTTTTTAAAGATATTTTCCGATCCGCCGTACTGTAAATTTCATCTCCTTGTCTTGAGGTTTATTCAATGCGTATTATCGGCTGCTGTTGCCGAGGGTCGATTGGGTTATTTATATACCCAGTGTCAATTATCCTGTCGATTCGAGTTTCTGAGATTATTACATTGTCGTTATTTATATACCCGGTGTACGTATTGTATACACAACGCACTCAACACTCCTGGCGAGTAAGCAGGGTATAATTTGAGAAATCGAAGAAACGAAAAATATTCCTTCCACTCGAGATTGCGCATCGGTTACTTCCTACCGATGCAATTTGCTTCGTCCGTACTGATACACGTGAGCCAACCGAGCTACGTAACGGGTGTTCCTGTTGTTACGGTTCTCATGTTCATTTCTTGCTGATTTTTATAATTTGTTTTTTTTTTTCAGAACCGACGTGGACGCCACATCCAGTACCAAGACGGGTACTTTGAAATTTGTCAGAGCCCCAATGAATATGACCAAAGAGACAGGTGGGGTGGCACACATGCGTTGTGAAGTTGTCGGAGATCCACCACCTACCAAGATACGATGGATGAAGAATTTGGCACCGGTTCAAGAGGAGCCAGGGAGAGTGATCATTCGCAAGATCCATTCACAGGTATCGGAACTAGCAAGTGATCTGTATAAGTAGGATCTATCGATCCCTATCAATCGATTTATCCCCGAATAATCCTGTAATGCGTAGCGACCCTTATGCGAGATTGTTGTCACACCCCTAGT
This sequence comes from Cephus cinctus, assembly GCF_000341935.2. Lineage (NCBI taxonomy): Eukaryota > Metazoa > Arthropoda > Insecta > Hymenoptera > Cephidae > Cephus > Cephus cinctus. The sequence continues at coordinate 24,389 of NW_014333080.1, read as the reverse complement.
GAACCTTCCTCTTCTAAACTGTCGCAGGTTCACGAGCACTCAGCCAAAAACGTCGCGGGCAGTCGATTAAAGATCAATAGACTCGACGTGATAGACTCCGGATTTTATACCTGCTCGGCGACCAACGGCGCTGATTTTATTCAGAGCGAAGGAATTCTTCAAGTGAAACCAGATAGACACGGTAAGTGGCTTTTTCTGTATATCCGACACGCGGAGAACTTGTTTGAAAAAAAAATTCTGAAATTCTAAAAAAAAAATGTTCTCATATCACGGTCATCCAAATAGTGGATTTCCTTGGATAAATTGAGACATCTCGATCGTAGACGCTATCGTTAGGTATACTCGTGCAATAGAGCCCGTTCCCAAGAACAAGTGGAATTAAGTGACGATAAAACCGTGTCCTTCCTTTCTAATTCCAAATGCGTGAATGAACGTTAGAATGAAGGGACTCGTCCATATTGAAAAGTTAACGACCCCATAAACCTGTCAGTTCGAAGTGTGGGATTCGGATCACGTTCCGTATAACGTATAAAGGAAGACGGGCCTGACAAAGTATATACTTCTAAATCCCGAATACACATGTACTCTTAGTACAGGACACCCTCGACTTGCGAATAGATTGGTGCAGCTGTGGGGTGATAATTGTCAACGCTTTAGTCAGTCCTCGGGTAATTTCTCCGAGTCATTAATAAAACAGCAATACTTAAACATCAACACCAGCAACTTTCGCCAAGTCATAATTCAAAGAACATTCTCGCGGTTTTCCCGGTTCCTATAAATATTGCAAAGATTGCATTACACGTGAGAAACTTTGAAAAGTTTTACGTCGACCCGTCGACGGTAACCTGGCGTTGCCTAATAAGGTCTAATCTAATCTGAGCGTCTCGCCTCCGAGGTGGGCGGGGGCAGTCAGGCAACGTAAGAAACGTTCCCCCAGTAAGAACAACGTAAAACCCCTCCGTCCCCATAGTGAACTTTAATATTAGCACTTTGCAAGTCAAACTCGATGTGGGAAAATTAAAAGAAGTTTCCCCCTCGTCGTTGGTACGACCTTGGATAAGGGACAGGGATACAGATTCGTTGGGTAATGACGCAGTAGGAGAACGATGAGAGAAAACAAGGAGGAAATAAGTTAGGTACGTGGGGGAGCCTGCAGGGGCGCGACGGTCGACTGTACGTGTCTGTTTGTTCCCGGTGAGGAGAGAGAGGAGCCTTAATGTTTCAATCTACTTTGAAACGAATGTCCCAAATGTTTTTCGGCTTCTGAGAGAAAAGATATGACGTTGGAAAATTGGAGGGCGTTAAATGGCCTCGCTAAAAGGGTGTCCGTACCTTTTCCCTCTAATTCAATTATCTACGTTACTTTTCCTCCTGCACGTGATGAGTTCCGAAAGGAATTACCTTCTTCTTATATATACATATATACGTATGCATTGCGAGTTTCACTATGACCATCTCACACGAGTACCAACGTCTTTCATATTAGTATATATTTTTCGACCACGGGGTATATACAGAACGATCTTTATACAGTTTCACAGGTTCGTTTCGCGTCTCTATTAAGCGACGAGTTTACGGCAGTCACGCGACCCTCTAAAAGGCCACAGCCCTGTTTTCCTCCTCGCCTTATAGATAATGCTTAAAAGCTAATGAAAATGCTCGAAACAAGAACCATTATGCTCTCAGGACGTGACGCTATCTTCCCACTCGGTATCTTCGGAGGTCTTGAATCTTTCTTGACTCTGATGTACAGCGAGGATACGCGGGGACAACCGGGACGTACGAGACGTCGAGTGTGGCTAAAAGTTTCGTCGGGATGCCAGACCTCTCTATACGTACGTTCTAACGTAGCCTGACAGATTTATGTCGTGCTCCGTGGTACCGAAATCCCCGGGGTCTACCAGGGCCGATCCGCCGCCGAAAACTGAATTCCCGTATACGGCCGAGGAAATCTTCGGGCGGTTTTACAAATTGAAACAGGGGTTAAGGGATCACGGGTTGCCCTTAAGTTTTTCGTGAAAACTCCGGGACCGTCGGCGTTTGTCTTGTTCAACCGGCTAGGACGTGGGACTAGGCAACTCGTAAGGCGGAGAAGAAAATCTGCCGGAGATTTGCCGAGAGATTTCGCTAAAGCCACCGTGCGAGTCGCGACTCTCCCTCTTTTTTTTTTTTTTTTTTTTTTTTTTTTTTTTTTTTTTTTTTTTTTTTTTTTTTTTTTTTTTTTTTTTTTTTTTTTTTTTTTTTTTTTTTTTTTTTTTTTTTCTTTTTTCTCTTTATATCCGCCGAGATTTACGGTTTGCGACTGTCTGCATCTGTAAATAATAAAGACGCAATAAAAATTCATCCTTACTTACTTACTCAAGGACTCTCATATTAAATTTATGCCATATATATATTTTCTGTATATATATATATAACTCTGTCTGTATGTATATACATAAAGTCTATATATATATGTATATAGACAGATCCAAAATCCTTGTCATATAAGGAATCACCGTTGCATCATCCTGCCCTCCAGCCCGTTCAATTTACGTCCACGTTGGTACATCCAGCTTGAGAGAGTTAGGAACTTCTAATATATACCTTGTATATACGTAACAAGAGCATCAGGTTGTAACAATATAGTATACGAGCCTATATGAACGTATATATATATATATATATATATATATAACGAACGTGTATGCCGACCGCAGAGCCATTAACGTTAGTCCTGAAGGATTTTCTTCCAGGATTCACGGGAAATCGAATTTAACGTTTCCTCCGAGCTTCGCGTATACATACAATAGAACACTGCCTGGCGCATAACCATTAAGCGAAAATGACTGTCGGGCTTTCTCGGTGCTTGTCGTTACGCAATACTCGTCGTTACGTGCGTGTAACGCAATGTAACGTAACGCGGAATATACAGAAGGTATACGGGTATCTTCCCTATACCAATAGGCAGTGTTACTACGGTAGGTACCAACTGTCGCCCATAGTAGAATTTACGCTCGGAGATTTATAGTCTGTTACAAAGTGCTAGGAATTTCCCGAGTACATCCAATACAACCTGCCCATCCGGTATACAACTATGATACCGTTCTGAGTTAACGATACCCTTTTTACTTTATTTTTATTCGCGAAAAATTACTCTCGCAAACATTCTGATCTCGACTGTACTACAGTTTTACTATCGTCCATTAAAAACGTATGGTAGATACCTAAGGATGCGCAGGAAAATTACATTCGGCCTAATGCCCATACGTAATTCTAGTACCCCCGGTATACAAGGTAGATGCATAACGTGGATAGCCCTAAAACTGAGTATTCTCTTAACAGCATGTGGTACAGGTAAACTCGAAACTCGGGCATGAGCTAAAGGGCCGTGTTATCTAAAATCACGAGGTTAGTCACGGCCGTCTTATAAACCTCGCCGAGCGGTTACCTAATCGCGGGCCACGATTTAACCTTATATATATATATATACGTATACGAACGTTAAGGTTCGTTCACGCGGAAGGACTGATTTCCCGCATCCTTTGGTTTATATTCACAACGATCTGATAGATAATACGACGAGTTTTGCCTGATGGCCGATAACACGTGCTCGGTACACGATCCTCGGAATCCATCGATCATCCTTATCGGCGCGCTGCGTCCATCTCCCGAATAGACGATTGCTCGACTATCGATTTAAACTCTCGAATTCATCGAAGCCAAGTGGTTTTCGTGTTAACGTCGCACACGATAAAATTTATTGAAATTGTATTTCGCAATTCCACGCTTACGTGTTACGATAAAAGGAGGATATCGTCACTTCGCGATCACCCTGTACAGAGGCAACGGTACAATCTATGCCGGGCTTTATACGTAACATGCGTCCATGCGTTCCATGCTCTCACAGCACAACACGCCCTGCGCCCGAAGGGCTGGAGGGATAATTTAGGATAACCGCATCGGTCAAACGCACACTGTTAAGCCTACGCAACGTGCGGCTACGTCATCTCTTCTCGTCTGGCGTCGTGCGGCAAAACGCGCACGATTGGTATTGCCACGTGCGTCAAAGCACATTACGAGCGCGCCTCTAAACGAGTACTCTAAAGTATCGCGGACGGTGACTGGGTGTAGATATAATTTTTGAAAATATAGTGCACAGGCTCGTAACCAAATCGAACTCGAGAACCCGGCGGCCCATTGTGTCTCCGGTTCTTTATGAAGTCATGAAGAATCGCGAAATGTCCTTTCTCACAAAGCCTCGAATGAGATACGCTTCGTCTTCGTTAGTCAGGCCATGCACGTAGGGTGTAATTGACGTTTACGATAATAGAATTTCCGTCGGTGGCGTGCTAACGCTAAGCGCTCGTTTCTCGCGTATATAATTAAAGCGTCACGCGAAAAGGGGCTCGAAGGACGCGCCTCTCACGCCACTTTGTGCAAACACCCTTAAACGAGCTTGGTCGGACGTTCCTCGTGTGTCAAAAGACACGTAATATCCTTAAGAGGAATTAATCGTTTGCGGATAACAATACGGGGTGGGAAGTTACTATTGTTCGGAGTTATACATAATATGAAAATTATTTATGATTATTTTTTTTAAAGATTATTAAAATGCTTGACGGGTTGGAAAAAAAAAATTTTTTTTTTTTACTGGGATCATTCTTTAATTCTATCGTGTTGTTTGCTATCTTTTGAGATCATGAAAAAGACTCGAGTTCTGTTATTCGGTTGTTGAAATGGAATGTCCTGCGGATGAATTGGGAAGGACAGTGAAGCGTCGACGTTTGCAGAGTTCAACGCGGTAATACGAGAAGAATCGTAAAGCAGGTCTAAAACTATACTCTTCGGTGTCTTTACTTAAGAAAACCGCATGCGTTTTTTACGGAAATCTGATGCAAGGCGGCACCCACCTATGCTCCTATACCAAACACGCACGCGGCGGCGGCCCCTTGTTGACCGCATCCTCCTATGCTGACTCCCCGCAACTCGGTGTGAAATTACATACCTGATCTAAGCAGACTCTTAAACATTTCTGACACCTATCGAATAGCGTTGATCTTAAATTAAATGCGAGTCTCCCATTTACGAGCGCGCATTTCGTACGTCCCGGATAGACGCGCCGCGCACGACGTTCTAAAACAGTTGAGATGTTGAAAAATGGAGAAAAGCGAAAGCATAAAAAACACGCAGTGAAACGTCCCACTGCGAAGATAGTTTGATGTTCACTTAGCTCCTTCCTGCGGCAACCTCGAGTGGCCAGGGCTGGTGAGCCACTCGAAGAGTTACTAACGAGGGTTGATATATATGTGTGTATATATATATATATATATCCTGAACACTATCGTCTCAGGAGTTTACGAAATGGTCCAGAACCAGGTCTAGAAACTGAGGTCTACGTAAATTTTTGAAATCTTTTAACCAGGTCCGACAATTTAGTAAGCCCTCGAATTTGAGTAACAGAATGAGGCACATGCATTGGGATTAGTCATCGCGAACTCTTTGTATATTGCCTGATGATTTCTAAGCAGTTCACCCTGTAGACAAGCTCTTCTCGGTACCGTGCCACGGCGTAATTCTCGGGCGTTGCTATCAGCTAATTCATTAAAAGGTTTCTCGGAGTAGATTCCTCCTTGTTGTCCCGTTCCGGCGCTAAGAATTCCACCCTGAGCTCTTATCTCTTATCCCTGCGACGCCTTTCCTCCTGTCTCTCTCTTTTTTTTTTTTTTTTTTTTTTTTT
>NW_014333080.1:0-18610 GCF_000341935.2 Cephus cinctus | reverse complement strand
TTTTTTTTTTTTTTTTTTTTTTTTTCGTAACGGTCGAGAGTTCAGCCAGCCTCTTCCACTCTCGCAGATAAGAACGAACAGATATTTTGTTTCGCCTTAACCGGCGAAACGGTTCCTTCGGCTTCGCTTATTAAGAATTCACGAGAAAATTATATCTAGGACCGCTATTTTGTTTTTGGGCAAGGAACAAAATGGGTTTTCACGCGGACTAGTCTTTGGGCTGGAGATTGGTAGGGTGGCGAGATTAAAATAAAAAATAAGAAATAATAACAAAGAACGATAAGATGTATAACTGTTCATCTTCTCTTTCATCTCTTTTCCTTTCCTCTTCCTCTCTCTCTCTCTCTCTCTCTCTCTCTCTCTCTCTCTCTCTCTCTCTTAAAGTTATCTGCGAAGAGCTCGAGTTTCTTCTGTGAAAAACTGCTGGACCGATCTTCTTGACGTTGGCGGTCCTTCGTCTCTTCTGTACTGCGTACGCGCCTGTAGAATCTGAGATTAAAGGCCTACGGCGCCGCATCGTGAATAACCTAGCAGCCCTGCCATTTGCATTTCCGGCTTGAATTCTTGAGAAACGCTTCATTGTCAGTGCGGAAAGCTCATGCTCAATTCTGTTCCGCAGAGATACGAATGCGGGAGGAAGGACTTCCGTTGGTCGTTACCATGCCGACTCGAAACTCTACCGAACTGAACTGCACCTAGTGCTATCTAATCTACTTAGGTAATGCACTGAACATCCTCTGGAACGTTCCTCACAAATTTCACGCTCGATCATAATTTCTCACCGGAAGATCCATAGATCCATTCATGCTTTATACGTATATCAATACTTTTCTCCAGCTATAGTCGATTCAGAGAAACTCTTTTACCCGTCGATCCTGTACGTAGATGTAGATGCGAAAATTCACCCGCCATTTGAAATGTTTTTTTTATCATTTGTTTTGCATGGGAGAAATGAACGTTTTGGACCAAACCACAAAACGGGAAAGCTCATAAATGGGGAAATGCAAGGGAACCTATCTACATTTTGGATTATCCCACGCACGTACGCACCGCTGTACGTAATGGTGACTCGCTCGTGTGTTTAAACTATGCAGCCACGACTCGTGTATTTATTAAACGTAGCCTCCGGCAATGTGAGTAACTATCTATCGACTGTATGACAGATTCAAATTCGCCAATGAAATGCGTCCAGACTATATCTACATGGTGTATTTATTGAACGATGCTTCGATAATGTTAAATAATCGTATACTATACATACGTATGATATACGTGGCACTCTTTGTAGGAATAGCTTGGAAAATTCTAGCGACAGCTAAGCTTCGCCGTATCCATATTGCTTATTCAAGAAATTGATCGAACAACTTGAAGCTGCTACCGATTAATTCGTTATCCAGAAGATTAACGAGAGTTTATCGAGAGTTGGCGCTCGAGCGTGTTTCCAATTACCGGAGAGAATTCTTTAGCAGTCCCTTCGTCGGATGCTGACAATGTTTTCCTTGAGCCGAAACTTCGGGAACTATCTTCGAATTCTTGACGCGATCGATGGAACCCGACAGCGTCTTGTAGAATCTGTTGATTTAACGTTTAAAAAATAAGTGAAGCTTAGCGACCGTAAAGAAAGCGGTTTTCTAGAAAATTCAGTTTTCTTTTTACCTTAGATTGCAGTATTTCTCCTTCACCATTATTTTGGCCATGCCTGACGCGTCAGGTCAATCCTCCTGAACACGACGGCGACTGTTGCAGAGATGCAAATGGTACCAATAGGAATGTCAAAGACGAAAGTTGCGAGGTTATGTTAACCAACCTGGTAACCAACCGAACAAACCACCAGCCGGTGATCGTTGTGACTTTTCAAAATGAATAGAGCCCCAAAATTATTTGGCAACCAGCATGAAGCACAACTGCTAGCTCGTGCGCGAAAACACCACGAACCGACGCTGGGAATGACGTCTGCACCCCCGTCGCAGGAACGTTATAATAACTTGACGTTTATCTGCATCGGACGGTACTTAGCCCGTAGTTGGAGCGTGACAATGTTATTACAGAAATTGCACAGTTCGACCAAAAAATTTCGAAACGCCTCAAAAATTCCCGCTGCACTTTCCACGTCTGCCTATTACACTTTTCACAGGCATATTACGCACCTGATATTCTTGCAAACTCGAGGATCTCCCTTAGGACTTTCAACGTTGGCCATCCAACGAGGGGTGAGTGTTTGCCATGCAAAATAATCCCCAACGAGGATTAAAGCGGATTACGTTATAAACCTACATTGCGGCCTAGGGTGTTTCGCTTAATATTATTTTATGCCCACCCGCTAGCTAATCCCCATTAGCGGAATTACATGAAATTATAATTCCGCTAGACGCCACACTAGTAGCTTCCCATTCGTCCCTCTTACCTCCCCCTATGCACATGCGTCAACCGCCTATGCAGCTGCGACCACCTATCAGGAACTAGATGATCCAGTCGCAATATGAGAAAACAGGAAATACCTAATCCCTACGGAGAGATTAAAATCGCTATAATTTACTCTCCAGAAAATATTAAATCCTCGTTCGACCCATCGTATAGATTGGCGTTTATCCTTTTGACTTGGGCGCATGCGCAGATGCCTATTCAATTTCACATTAAACTAGGAGTAACATACGTAACAGAAGGCAACGTGCTACCAGGAGAACGCTGCTCTGTCAGAATGATAAGCAGGACATCGGTAACACTATTGCAGGGAATTCGTTAAGGCGGTAGTCGATCGATACCCCCGTCAATTCGATTATGCAGATCGCACTTATCGCAGACAGCAGAAAGTCGGAGGAAGAGCCTATGGAGAAAAAAGTAAATAAAAATAAAATAAATGCCGCTTCTCTTAAGTGTCCGCTCACCAGCGGGAGCAGACGGAATCACGTGCGTGGAGCTTCGCGTGCATGCACTATTGGATTGAATTTGAGACAACACTTACCAAGCCACCCTTATGAATAATACATTACAGACAGCTAGGCATGCGCGGGCGTCGCGACCGCTAAAGTACTGGCCTATTTGACCAAGATTGATGAGACGTCCAGTGAATATTAAAATCAAACGCTTGAGAATGAGCCGCGGCCATTGTGCGTATCTGATGTATGCTGCGACAGCAACAAATATTTTCAATGTCTTTTGCCAGAAGATTTTGCCGTTTCCTTTCTCCTCGCGGCGCACCCGTGGAAATGGATCTGAGGAAAAATTAAGAATTTCGTAAAAATATATTTAACAATATGAATATTTGAGTCGTGCATAAGTAACGTAGCAAGAATCGTATAAGCGATGTACGTGTATACACTTAGTCAGCGCTACTCTCGTATCAGGGAAAAGTCGATTCATTCAGAAACGCATTAGCAACCTTGAATGGTTCCTACGTAAGGAACCCTCGATCACGCCCAATGCTGTAATATGTGCTACATAGTGCACAATAAGCGTGCCCGTATCGCGAGTATTCGAGTAGTAGGAGAATTAACCAGGAGTGGGTCTTGGGTTTGGGAAGGGGAGTTATTAATGACCCCAGGCTCCCTTATCTTTTGCACTTCCTGTTTGAGATACATAATACGTGGGCTGCCAACGAAGTCGATGCCGAACGCTATATCCGCGACAACGTTGTGGCTGCTTCTATGTATGCGAATTTATCGTTCGACATGAATGAAGTTTTCGGGGAGGTGTTTCGTACGACCCAACTCCTACAACCGGAAGTACATGTGGACATTTGTCGAGGACACGACTTGGATTTCCGGTTGATTCATATAACGGGGTGGAATTGAAATTAATAGTTGTCCAGTACTAATTGCGAATTTACGTTTATCCTGAACTAACGATATTCTTCCTATTAACGTTTGGTCAACGATTCCTTTTTAGTAGCTGATTATCTGTATCTTTTTCTGAAACCAGTTCTTGTAATCACTTTGAGAAACGCTAATTGATCGAGTATATAGGAAAAGAATGGAGAAAAAATGTTAAATAGCCCGAACCGGTAGCATCGAGATGCTTCTGAGGAATTAAGGGAGAATTTGTTAAAGGAACGAAGGACGGCTACAAATGGTCCCTCGTTTACGAGTCGCCTTCAGTTCCGATTAGATCGACGGACACGTAAATGAGGACGCACCGAATTATGATAATTGATAAAAGCATTTAGTCGGGAATATAATGATGAAGATAAGACGGTGTTTCCAGCTGGACAAGCCTACATACGTAATACAAGGGTTAAACCATGGAATTGGATAAATGTATGTATATATATGTGTAACAATTCAAATGGAAATATCATTTTGCCTGAGTGACTAACATATGTATACAAGGTTGTACTCAAAGTTGAAATTTCCCTCTTTTTTTCTGCTAAGTCATTTTTTCAAATCCAAGAGGGATTTACTACAGCGAGATACTCGGTAACGTGTAACAATATTGTGTAGGGCGAGAGGGAAGAAAATTTAAAGAAAATTACCAACAAAAAAGATCAAAAGTATCTCGTCCTGTATTCCTTATAGGGTGTCTGTAAGTCTTTAGAAGAAAAAAAGTAATTTTGCACAATAATCATAGGGCTTTATTGTGGTTGAATTGGTTTTCGGGGAGACACCCTCGATATTTACTTTGTACGTGTATAAGATATACGTAGGTACTATACGAGGAAGTCCGCGAAGCTCTAACAGTGGCACAAAGCAAATAATATCAGAAATCTGAATCTACCCCAGTAGCTTCGCTAGGGAGGGTGGACTGCAGTCTATTTCTTCTGCATCTCCTGCAGTGAATCACGGAAATACAAAGTAAATAAAAGTTCCTTTGAAATGTACTTGACAAGCTTGCCAACCTACCCCCCATTACATTTTTGTCCCGAACTATATTACAATGACGTCTTTCCCGCTGGCGGACACGCCTTTGCACAAGAACAAAGACAAAGTTGGATAACAATAAATGAGTAAAGCAGAACGTAAAAACTTTTTTTTCGCAACAACCTGCTACCGTGTAATAGCATATATGACTGCGTATCGGCATTGTACGAATTGCATGATGAAAAAAAAAAATGGTTTACCATACAAATACTAAGGTTAGGGTATCTTTTTACGTTTGTTTGCTTCGTAGCCGGCATGAAGGATGTGTTTGCTCTAGAAGTTTTATTCTGAGTGTCTAGAAATTGAGGAGGAAGATGACGAATCGATTATTTACCATTGAATTAACATAGTACCGAGGACAAAGGGCGATGGATCGTGGGCGAATTCTGTACGATATTATATTTAAATTGAGTTGTAGGAAAAATAAGGGGGAGCACGAGAAAAACGGGACTCATGAAATTTTGCCTGCAAAACTCATAGCGGAAGAATCAAAGGTCTGTGCTCGAGTGGGAAGATTTTTAAATTTAAATTTTTTTCAACGGCATTCGGATCATTTTGAAAACATCCAATGAATCCGATGGTCTTTCATCTTCGTTCGAATTGCCTCAGGAGACGAGATACGTCTCGTTATTAATACGTGGAATCTCCCTCGAATCTCATTCAGGAATATCGATCGATCGAATCTTTGCCGTGGGGCGATTCTTCCAGTAGGAGTGCCTGCCAAAGTTGCAAACAAACGGGAGGACTTTAACCGGGTGATAAAGTGTCTCCGTAGTTTTTCTCGTGCAAGAAAAACATTTGTTTTACGTAGTGAGAAAGGAGTCACGAGTCAAGATACGATTTTATTGCACGACTTCACCAAACGTCTCAATGTAATGCGAACCGGCTGGATAACGAGGAGACACTTAAGGAGTTCTTACTATCAGTTGGCTAAGCAACAAGATCAATTGAGATCTATGCTCGATTTCTACGCTCTTATTTTTAGCCGCTTATAGAAGTCGTATATTTCATCGTGGAGTCAACTTCTGTCTGACCCAGAGGATCGTCGTTCCTTTAAAGTCACCAGTGGAGAAGAATGGTACATCCTTCTTGGATAATGTACGACATCTCTGATATTTCTCGACTTTAATTTTATCGAGTTTTCCCAAGTTTTTCTAGGACGTCGGATGAACTCGAGTTCATCGAAATTCCAAGGCTTCTCTCACTGTGCTGCTACTGTAAAGTGTGAGATATAAAAGTTTATCCGCAATTTGTCACCTTCGCGCTAGTAAAGAGAAGCGTCGAAACTGAGTCGAGTCACTAAAGAAAAAAAATTTCAGGAGAATTTCGACTCTTGCAGCCAGGCGTGTTCCCTTTCGACACCTTTGACTCTCTGAAATTCTGTTTACATAAAGGATCGTGGAAGCGCTGCTGAAAATAAGTAATAAATATGAATGCGCGAGAGATGTCGATTTTTTTTTAGAAAAAACCGGGTGCGACGTGTTTCTTGTATAAAATGAGACTCTTCAAAAGAGTCTCAGGATAGAAAAAGATTTAATTTACACGCGCTTGCTTTCTTTTTTTTTTTTTTTTGATATTACTGTGTCATTACTTATAAGTTATAAGTCCAGTGCACCCTAATAAAGCTAAGAAAGAACCATTTGATGAGAACGAACCATACAATTTATTGAGGAATGATACTTAGCATTGGGTTAACTAAAATCAAGATAGCCGGTGTAAAATATATATTTATCTGTGAGAAGCTAATTGTACGAGAGCAATAGAGACGTTCTAAAACTGTCTGGGAGTCAGTAAATATATAAGGAAAATTATGCTCATCAATCTCTATTATTTATATTCTATGGCCAGTCGTTAGCAAAGCCTGAAAATGGTGCTGCGAATTTAATTTCATTAGAGGGCTCATTAGAGGCGATTACTAAATTTGGTAGTATGTATACCTTACCCGTAATTGCTTGAGGCGTAAAGAAGACATCACGATACCTCAGCAAACTTTATATCTCACTATATAAGATGAACAAATTTGCATCCAAACTGTTTCACATAATTGATCTTCTTGTTTCCTTTCAGGTGGCCGGATAGTTAACCCTGGTGCCGATGCTGATAGTTACTCGCCGATGATCGCTCATTTTCCAGAGCTTCTTGACGGGTAATCATAAAATCACTAAACGTTACAGGAATTGTAGTTTTACGAGCCGGGTAACGCTCCTCGGGGCTTTTACCTTTGTCCTCTGCTTCTTTTACAACTGCCTCTTGGTTTAGCATTCGCTCCATACATACGTTTCTAGTGTCACGCGGTAGGAATATCTTTTAAAAGTCAGTGAAGAACTCTTTGAACTGTTTGAGCACATCTACAGTTACCAGCACAAAACATGATGGGATTATGTTGGAGCAGATAGCATAGTTCTCGGCTAGTATGTTAGATGGAAATGGAAGCGCAGTTTACAAATGGCCACTAGATGTTATGTTAAATGACGCTGGCTTTTATGTTGAAATTCAATGTTTTGATAGTATTTTTATGATTATGAGGCTACTCGTGTACCTAGTATTGTTGCAAAATTTGTGTATTTTTATACAAGCTAAGAAAAAGAGCATTGAATATGTTACGGATATTGTTGAGACAAGGTGGTGCACTTTGTGTTGACGTTTTGCGTCAGGTTATATCAATGGGATAGACAGATTTCTCTGTGTACATTTCTATTTTTCAACAATTTTGACATAAAATTTTATTTCTAATTCAACTTTATTAATTTATTTCAACTAAGTTTTTTTGGTGGACTATGTTTACTATTATTAAATCTTTTGTATTTACTGCTCAAGAGGTTATGCTACATTAAAAATATGTTGTTCTCTTACTGTTGAAAAGCTTTGGTATTTTATGCTGTAAAAACATAAAGATTTGTGTGTATATTCGTTTTTCTGAATGAAAGATTACATTAAATAAGTTTGGCGATTAACCATCGTCAAAGTTATTAGGTTTTATTTGCTATTTGGAGCTAGATATATTACATATATTAGTATATGCTCCAAACTATATTTTAAATTTTCTTATTATAGCACTGCAGATGGAGACAATTTGGACATCTCAGGGATTGGAGTATCGACTCCGCACATTTCACATTTATCTCCAACGAATCCACTTAGCATATTATCACCAAGTCCTCAGCCAACAAGCTCGCAATCAAGCACTGTTGACCTTACTGCACTCAGTGGCCTTAGTAATGTCAATATTCAATTGCCACCTGGCATGACCAGCTTTGCCGGACTTCCAGGAGCAAACTCAATGCCTGGACGTAAAGACAATCAAGAAGGAACATGCGAGGTAAACTTTCAATTTAGTACTGGAGACAGTAGATGCCATCAGTTGATTATGTTTTACAACCCTTTGTATTGTACGTCCAGGTGTATGTAGGCAAAATTTGCGCCCAATTTCTTGGGAATCAGTCTGTTTATATTCCTCATCCTATGACACAAAAACTGCTGGAGAATAAACTTATGCGAGCATTTGGAGTCATTAATTTTTCAAAGTAAGTATATTTTGTTTTCAATTATTGCGGTTGTTAACGTTACTTATAAACTTCTATGTTGTGCGATAATATATTCCAATTCCCAGGCAACATTCTTATCATTCTTTAATAGTGCGACGATTTAAGATACAATAAATTGCATCTTTGTATTTATCCAGATATCAAGTGTACAAAACACAAATAAATGTCTAGATTTATATTAATTTCTATAAAAAGTGTATCAGTCTTCCTTCAGATGAGAATACACAATAAAGTACAGAGTAACAAGGATAGCAGACTATATGTTATAATTTTCAGTGAACTTTCGTCGAACTGCGAGGGTTATGCTAAACCATCCTTATGCTACTCCGTCTTCCCAATATGTCGGGACCCACCGAAAATGCAAAAACCAAAGAATTCCGAAGCTAGCACGCAACTTTTCAACCTACTCAACGCAAATCAGGATGATCGCCTGCGACCTGATGAAACGGACGGCGAAGACAGTCTGGACGATTTCGCACGAACGCATGGTCTTCCACAGAAACGTAGTGCCAAATTTGGTGCCTCGAATTTTGAATTCACTCTTGACAAGGATGGAAACGGACCTAATCGGAAAATCATTAGTCAAAGTTACGGGGATTCACGATCAGCCGGAAAAAATGGAATGAACCGAAAACTTCGACGAATATGTCGTCAGGAGTGCGAAATGTTGGAGAACGAACTTTGTCGCAAGGAATACGCAATTGCTAAGCGGCATCCGGACATTGGACAAATATTACCATTGGTAGAATGTTCTGATTTACCTGCAGATGATAGTATTGAGGCTGCCGATTGTCTGAGTCTTGGAATCTCTACTGAAAATGTGCAAGAAAGTAAGTTTAATTTTTCTTTTCAATACGGACACTTCAACGATTCTAATGCATTGAAGATATATGAAATATTCATATGAAACTTTACATGAACTAAATGTTGATCTTTTAATTATTGACAGATGATTATTGCTATTGGGGCAGCGGCAAATCTTACCGTGGTGTTGCCAAGACTAGCGCTAATGGCCGCCCATGTTTACGATGGTCTCATGAATTCAATCTACAAATTTCTGATTATCCTGAGCTAGCTGGGTGGCATTCCTATTGTAGAAATCCCGGTGGCAAGGAAGCCCAGCCATGGTGTTATGTCGATGCTAATAACAGAATGCAACAAGAATATTGTAATATACCTAAATGTGGTAAGCTAAAATATACTTGAATCTAAGCATTAAATAGTGGACGTGAGCCATTTATAGACTGTAACACTAACTTAATTTTCATTCTTTCTATTTGTAGTAGAAAACTTATGGATCTATGCCGTGGTTGGAGTTGTATTAACCGGAGGATTTGTTATAATTTTAATCTGTTATTGTTGTTGCTACAAAAGTCGAAAGTCTCGAAGACAAACAAATCATTTGCCATCTAATAAGGTAAATTTCAATATCCGAGTAAAGTAAACGGAGTTATGTTGTCAGTACAAATACAATTTCAATAATAGATATTGACTGGGATGCAGTGTGACAAAAATATTTATGACGGAAGACGCAGTACAACTCAACCAATGGAGATGAGTTCCCTCCTAGCAGGTCCGGGAGCCACAACTCCTGGAACCGGAACACTAAGTAGCGGAAGTAGTAGAACGTCCAATAATCGCGTCCCACAATTTACAGTGAATAACGTCGTATTTATTCAGGAGCTCGGAGAAGGAGCCTTTGGTAAAAACTAAAATCATTTTCTATCATAATATAAAGTTCCAACTATTTCATAACTCATTTAATTTTCCTCTGGCATTATTCAAGAACGCATGTCTGTTACGCCATCTTACAGGAAAAGTCTACAAAGGAGAGTTACAAAGCGGAAACAAAACCGAGGCCCCAATCTTCGTCGCGGTGAAAACTCTCAAAGAAAATGCAAGTCCGAAAACTCAAAGTGATTTCAAAAGAGAAGTGGATCTTATGACTGACCTTAGACACCCTAACATAATCTGTTTGCTTGGGGTTATCTTGAAAGGTGAACCCATGTGTATGCTTTTTGAATATATGACACAAGGAGACTTGCACGAATTTCTAATATGCCACTCGCCAAGATCTGATGTACCTTTGAGTAATGGAACTGGAAAAGTATTAGAGCAGCCTGAATTTTTACATATTGCATTGCAAATCGCATCAGGTAGGATATGGGTACAATGCGATTATTTATTTTAAATTATTCATAATAAATATAATTTTTAATGTATTCAGGTATGGAGTACCTAGCCGGCCACCATTATGTGCATCGTGACCTAGCAGCAAGGAATTGTCTTGTTGGCGAAAATTTGACTGTGAAAATATCAGATTTTGGATTATCGCGTGACATATACAGCAGCGACTATTATAGAGTGCAGTCGAAAAGTTTGTTACCTGTACGTTGGATGCCACCAGAATCCATCCTCTATGGGAAATTCACAACGGAATCTGATGTCTGGAGTTTTGGTGTAGTCCTCTGGGAAATTTACAGCTATGGTTTACAAGTAATTTAAAGAACAATTGTATTGCACAAGATATAAAGTAATTAAACTTTGTCCTAATTATTGTCTTTATATTTATAGCCGTATTATGGATACAATAACCAGGAGGTCATTGACATGATCCGCTCGAGGCAACTCTTACCATGTCCTGAGGATTGTCCAACAATGATTTACAGTTTAATGATCGAATGCTGGCACGAAGTAGTAAATCGGAGGCCGCAGTTCCCAGAAATTCATCATAGACTACACAACTGGTATACGAATCAAACGTACCTAAGTGACTTCTGCAATGACTCGGTTACCAGCTACTCAGGAAGTAGCCATAAAAGCACTAACAAGACAAACTCAACACAACTATCGGCTCCAATCTACAAAACCGATTCACTGAACCGGAAAGACACTACTTTCAAGATTAACATGGATCCCAATATCTGCAGTGTAAATGATCACAGTAGTTCCATTAAGATGCTACCACCGAACTTTCAAAATTCAAATTCTGCAATGGATCAGAGAACCTGTAATTATGGTGAGCACAGTACACCTATAAAAACAGTAGGTTATCAAAACACGACAGCAAATGTTAATTTAAATGATTACAATGACAAACTATGCTGTTCGCCGAAATTAAGCGGTGCAAAGAAAGTACTACCATCGGTTCCCCAGCCGATACCCAAAACTAATCCGCCAAATGGTACCAGACCTATGCAAAATGGTGCACAGTTGGTAGTGAGGTTACCGGATCCCAGTAAAGTCATGACGGAAACAAGAGTTTCGAAACGGGATCCATAATGTCCTGGTATATCATAAGATTTTTCAGAAAAGTACTGACATAGATGGCAGCATAGATTTCTGCAATCGAGAGCTAAGACAGTGTGGACTCTCTGAAAGATGTCCTCCTTATCCTTTGGAAACAGAATAGTGCTCGATTCGATAAAATGCATTTATATTTTTGCTAGAAACATTACGTTCGTTCGTAGCACTTTATATCTTTCTCCATCGAGATCGGTCAAGAGGATAGGACTTCCCGGAAGTTCAATATTCATGATCCTGTTGGGTTTTTCTTTCTTTTTGGATGAAGGGTATTTTTCCTCAGAACTTCATCCTTTGGTGAAACTTTTTGAGAAAGTCACAGTTCCGGTTAATGATGACGTCTTTTTTACTTATATATTTTTTTCCTTCAATGGATCATGGTACTGTGAGTTATGAGTATTAAAGAGTGGTTCATTATTGGAAGTCCAGAGAATGCTGGAGGATTACCCCGAAGTGATGGTTATTATATATTTTCTCTATATTCTGTTTCAAGCAGATAAAAAACGAGATTGATTTGAAAATATAGGTACTTAGTTTAAAGTACCTAATTATGGTATTTAAGTGTATTATTTATTTTGAATAGGATATGCATACTTTATACACACTCTGTTCCAAGGAAAATGTTTTACTTCTTAGTCTATGCGTTTCACTTTCGTGTTAACGCGCGATTGTGCGTTAGAGAAGGTGATAGCGTTCCTTTTTTTTAATTTTAGTTATCATATAAGTTGTATTGTTTCTTCCTGTAATTTTCGACTGAACGCACGTATTCCACGATATTTATTGGTACATGTTTTAATTTTTTTCTTTTTTTAAAGAATTTACAAGTTGAAGAGTTTACCATTTTTTTTATATAGGTATGTGGTACCGCATATTTAGGACGTCAGGTACTCGACGACTGTAATTGTTTACCGATTCAAAATCAATTGGCTGTAGTTTTCTGTTTTGAGAAAATTGCTATACAAATTCTATTAATACGACTACGTGTCTCTAGTAAGGATTTTACGAGATTTCATAGCAGAGATACGTAGTGACGTGAGAATCGAAGCGAGTGTCTTTTTATATTTGTAGGCATAACAATTTCGTGAGCGTCATAAATCTA
The DNA here is from genome assembly GCF_000341935.2 of Cephus cinctus. Lineage (NCBI taxonomy): Eukaryota > Metazoa > Arthropoda > Insecta > Hymenoptera > Cephidae > Cephus > Cephus cinctus. The sequence goes on along the minus strand of NW_014333080.1, from coordinate 5,810 downwards.
CGCAAAATAATTGACACTAATCAGTAATATATTACAAGATCTTTTGTACGAATCGCATTTAATCTGGTTATTCCAAAAAACGAACATTGCAAACAAACAGATTGCTGTACAATACCATTGAAAGAATCCTGTGTGTCCAATGATATTCACTATAAAAATATTAAAAACCAATAAACGGCATAGTCTTGTTTGCAATAAGTTTCAAAAAAACAACACAACGCTATTAAATAATTAGACTAATATTTTCCAACATTCATATGAGAAATGTAGCATCAAGTGTGACCACGGTAACGAAAGAACGAATAGGTTCACTGCCAATAACAAATGCAAAATTTGCAAAAAAGACTTAAAAATTATACATTTCATTTCATAATCAGTTAATGCAATATCTGCACGCATACAAAGACATTAATCATTAATCTTATTCCTATGAATTACAATACCAATCCAAATAAATGGTTTCTCCCTACCTAGATTGTTTCATCATGAGATTGTTGCTTCCCAAAATGTATGTATAAATAATGCAACGCCATAAAAAGAATATGTGTATGGAGCATAAAAAGGGCAGACGTGATAATCCACGCTCGTCCGTTTATTTCTTCAAGTATATTATCGTTTTAAACGAAGTAGCAGGAGAAGCACTCCAACGACCATTAGATGGATTTCACGCCTGCCCTAAAAATTATTAGAGTGAACATTAATCATTAAGAAACAAACTCCGATTTATAAGGCGCACGAAGCGAGCGAATAAACAAAATGATGAAAATGCGAGAAATAGGGCAATGCGTGTTGGATACTTTTTATAATTTTTTATAGCGAAAATCGCAAGTCAATTTCTCGCTGACGGAAAAGTAAAAAGTAACCGACAATGGCGATTACTGGTTGTCGGTATTCGAAGATTTCAGAATCTTTCATGGATAATATCGATCGGTCGTAATAGGCAATAGAAAATGTGTACTTTTGAAACAACATAATAGAGAACAACCCGAATAAGACTTTAATAAATAAAGTATGACGAATCTCCAGGGTGTCGATTATCTTCCTTAATTATTATTATTATTGTATTTCCATAGATTCCTGTGTCGTTGCCCACGTCTAAATTCATCCTAGATGATTCGTCGCTATCGAGAAATTAGGCTTAACTAATTTATGTGAAGTATTTCAATGGCGAGCGAACGATTAGTCGCGTAAGTTCTTTATATATTCAATCAAACATAATATACAATTAATGTTTTTGTAAAATATACCGCCTTTGTATATTGGTTTACCACACCCTGTGTTATATCCTTGTATATTATATCCCTTCATCTACACGGCAATTAAAATTACTATATAAAAGAAATTATCCAACAGATTTTTATCAGGACGTTTCGTTGCGTGTCGACTCACATTCGCCAAATGGAAAATTGTTGGAAAAAATTGTACGCGTGCATTACTAAATAGATCACGAATAAGAGATGGAATCAGCGTAAAAGTATTATGTACGATAAATCATTGTGCAATTTCAAAGAATCTATAAAGCCTCATGACATTTGGAATTAATCCGGAATATTCATATGGAAAGGTCCTGCATGCACATTGATACATTTATTAGTTCCTAAAGAGTGATTAAATTATTGAGAACGAATTTTTAATTTAAGAATTTATCATGAATCATTTCTTAACAGTCAGTCTTCTTGCGTTAATTTGTATGAACCACTGTGTTTCCTGTCCTATAAGCGGTCTTATCTGGAATTCTACTGCAGAAGAATTCATATTAATTTCTAGTATTGATATATTTTCGCAAATTCATAATATGAATGGTAACACGTGCCACAGTGAATATTATGATTTGGAACAATACGACATTAATGGTACAAACATAAGAGTTTCGGGGTATGAGGTAAGTTGGATGTGCGTTAAATTTGAAACTGAAATTTCTATGAATTTTTTCAAAAATTGTTTGTCTTTTCAGCAGAAAGGCGTAGTTATGTTTTATAATAATAACACTAAAATTAGTGGAACTATCGGAGACATTTGGACACTTCTTTCAGAGTACCTTCATTTTGAGTATGATACGAAAGAGAACATTTTTGAAATTAATTTAATCCTCTTGTCAGGCGCACAGAATTTGAAATACTGTTTGGGCTTTCAGGATGATTTTAACAAAGCTTGAATCCGAAATATTTACTATTGTCTTGTCAAATAATGGAAATAATATTGAAATTAACAGTGACTATATACGTGATAACAATACTGATGTTTTATTAGCAGTATCTATTTTCGCAGATAATTGGGATTACCTGGAGTACACTGAGCCTATGTATAAGCAGAAGTAAATTTTGTGAACTCATGTGATTGACTGAATATAAAAAAAAAATTATTAAGTCTATATATAAACAGTTTCAGGCTATACACTCGGCGTCATTTTAAAGTCAACAAAACTTGGTTATTTCAGTTATTCAACTGGCAAGTTTGGGCACTCATACTTATAATATTTATAGTATTTACTAGCACTGATTATTTTTTTCGAAAACTTTCGTCCCGAATATCAAAAACTAGGAAAGAGAATCTTCCACCAAAAGATCATTTATTCTACAATTTTGCTATAATCTGCAATCAAGGTTTTTACATTTATTAATGATTTGTAAAGTAGACTACATCAGATACTTTAAAGTTATTTATCCAAATTTATTCAGGCGATATTCCAGACGATTTTGAAAGTTCAAGAATCCTTAGAATTTCTATAAGTCTGTTTTCCGTGTTGATATTGTTGGCATACAGCTCTCAACTGACATCACATATGACTCAAAAGTCGTATATACCACCTTTCGTCGATCTGGAAACTCTTTATGCAGATACTACGTACAAAGTCATAGCCTTTGAGAATTCAGTAGTATATCAAGCCTTTCAGGTATTTGATATATAGTTTATTAAATTTTGTATCATTTATTAAAGCATTCCCTCGTTTCATTTAGCTACGTAAAATAGACATCTACCGCTGGATATCAGATCAACGTCGTGTATCATTCATAAGTCGTTCTGACTCAAAAATATATTTAACTTGCTCGGATTCCAAGGAATTTGCTATATTTAAAGCCAACGATGATTGGCTTACAAGAAATTGTAACGTAGAGCCAATTGGTGAAAAATACTTTGAAAATTGGATGGCAGCTGCATTGCCTAAAGGATATAAGTACCGACGTATCTTTAATAGAGGGTAAGTTTCATGAATAATGAATTTAATCATTTATATTCACGTCTTCTTCAATTTTATGTATTTTGATTAGTATCTTTATAAAAACTAAAGATTTTTTGTTGCAGATTACGAAAACTACGTGAATTTGGTTTTTTCAATCTACTGTTGAATCGTTGGATACAACCTAAAATCGGACAATATGATACATTTGAGTTTATATCAGTTACTATATATCATGTTGAAATAATTTTTTCAGTTTTGATTTATGGTATGATAATATCTTTGATAATACTTGTTATTGAGAATATAATGTTCCTTGTGAAATATCAGTAATCATTTAGTGAAATTTAGAGTAGATTTAAAATTGTAGATTGTTAATTTCCAATTGTAGATTTAAAGATTGTTGATGTGGAATGGTAATAAAGGTATGGTTTCTTCATATCATATATTACAAGAGTTGTAAATTATAAGTAGAAAAATAAACACCTGTGATTAGTTTCACTAACCAAACACTTTATTATTCGAGAGCAATCTGTTCTGGAATAACTTTTGCCACTTTGCGAAATTCGACAGCCAATGTTTTAGGGCACTGCATTTGTGTCCAGCTAATTGGTATCATGGAAGCACCTATAAAAAAAATGACTTTTCTAAATATCATTGGATTCTGAAACTTTTACAGAATCATATGTATGATATTACCTCCTTCACTATAAGCTATAACGACACCCAATTCATTCTCTGCTGTGGAAAGTTGGTAAGTGTGAACATCAATCATTGGCATCTAAATATTGTATTGGAAAATTCATAGAATGTGAAATTATATGTTCGAATAATGTAATATCAAATATTATGTTTATATCTAAGGATACAACTCGAGCAAGAATAATATCTCCTGGTCGAAAGGATTTGTACATTTCAACTCTGTCTTTTTCTGTTGCCCTCACATCTTCTTTCCGTAACACACCTCTGTAGGGTCTTGTTAATACAATATCACCTATACATTTAATTACACATTTGCAGAATCTTTGATTGACTATTGTCACCATTGCTGTCACAATATCTCCTGGTGCAGGTACAATACTCTGCTCCGTCATGCTGTGTACTTCAATTGTACAAACCTGAAATACGTAGATATGTTTAGCACACATCCTAACAGAAGAACACTTCAATGCATTATCTGAATCTCATACATTTTCATTCTTTGCCAGTTTAACAACACCAGCAAGTTTTGAATAGATGTATCCATGCTGTTCGTACGTTCCTGGTCCTGGTACATTAATTTTATCTGATACACACAATCTCTGACCTGCAAAGAAATTAGTATTCCAGAATCAGCATACTCCAATCTTTTACCGTAACTTCTTCAGTATATTCTGTTTATGTAAAATTGTTGAAGTAAATATAAAATGATGTCAACACAACATACAGTTAACATATAAATTTAAAAAGTTTAAGAAATTAATGGCATATCAATTAAGAATATCATCTAAATTTAATCAATATGAACAATTATGTTAACTTTACATGATATACAGATTAACCATGTTTCTAGATAATATTCTAACTAACCTGGTACACAAATGATAGGATCTTTCAATTTATCCATTGTATAATATTATGTCACTTTGAAAAATCAAAACACTAATAAAGGAATAAAAATACAAAATGAATTAGATACATTAAATAGTATCCATCCCAGTCGAACCGCCAGATTTATTTTGATTTAAACAGGTACAAATTACACATGGTGAACTATGCAAATAGCCAAGAGAAGCTATTGAATTGAACAGACATCAGTGTATGTCGAATTTTAACACTGACGTAATACTGAGGTAATTTGAAATACAGTTTCTTTTTCTTTAAACATACAAAGATTGTCAATCGTCTATTGCACGTGTCTTCGTTCCTTTCCTTATGGCTGTATATTCAATGGGGGACATGCCAGTAACTGCTCTTAATAAAGATTGGATGTTGGCCTTACACAACTGAGCGTGAGGGCCCACAGAGTTTATACACCGAATACGAACAGTGTTAGGCGAAATCCGTATGATTATTCACCTAGGTTTTCTAATGAAAACACGAATTAAGATTATTGTGTTCAATTTACATAGCCGGTCAGGCAAACATATTCATCAAAGATAAGTTGGGAGATCGCCAGGGCCAATTTTCTTCAGAGATGAGCAGGGAGAACACAACGCTACGGTTTTAGGCGATACGAAAATTATGGCGCTAAATCGTAGCGGCGAGTTTGGAAGTAAGATATTGAGATTATCGCCTCCGTCGACAATGCGAATCCTGTCGTAGCCGAGCTAAACGTGAACACGAACGTGCAGCTTGGCGGGCAGAGGTTCTCCGCTACTCACCGCTGGTCCCAAAGCAACACTTAGAACGAGGCCGGGAAGTATAGAACTTTTCAAGAACTATTGAAAAAGCCTATTGCTAAAATATTTTCAACACACATTTAAGATACTGTGGTGCCAACTTGACCCCCGTGTAGCACCTCAATTTTTGAAAAATCTTTCATCAACAGGCTTTTTCAATAGTTTTTGAGAAGTATGTTAAATCAAATTCTATGTAGGCTAAATCAAAATCTCGTAGAATATACAGAGTAGATAAAAATTGAATTGAAATT
>NW_014333079.1:26155-28418 GCF_000341935.2 Cephus cinctus | reverse complement strand
AATCCTAAAAATCCTCGAAGTTGTTTGATATTCTTGGGTTCTGGAAACTTTTTGATCGCCTCTATTTTTTCAGGTTGTAGCTTTAATCCTTCTGTTGTGAGGATATGCCTCAAGAATGCAACTTCGTCCCTTAGAAATCTGGATTTGCTGAAGTTGATTGTCAGGTTATGTTCCTGCAATCGTTTCAGTAAGGCTTCGAGATGGTTCGTGTGTTCCTCGAATGATTTGGAAACGCATAGAATGTCATCCACGAAGTTGATGATATTGTCCCCCGAACCACGTAAAACGTAGTCCAATCCTCTCATTAAGCTGGCACTACTTGTCTTCAGTCCGAATGGTGTTACATTAAATTCGTAACTTTTCCCTTTATGTAGGAAGGCGGTGTATTTTCTTGAATCCGGATGGAGTGGGATTTGCCCAGGTAGAAACTACTGACTAAATCCAAACTCGTCAGCATCTTCACACCGCTACATCCTTGGAAGAGTTCTTCAGTAGTTTGAAGACATTCTGCATCTGCGACGAGGATTTTGCATTGAGGAGCTGCATTTAGCATGCCGGCGTCAAGGCACAGTCTGACGGATCCATCCTTCTTGATGACCGGTACAATCGGGTTGACGTACGGGCTATCCAACCTTTGGATGATACCGTAATTCAGCATCCGTTCAATTTCTTCATCGACCGCACTTCGCAGTTTCATGGGTATCGGGTACGAGCGGTTGACGAATGGTTTCTCATCTGACACATTCAGTTTGTGTTCGTAGATGCTCATTCTCCCGGGTCGCTTATTAAAAACACCTCGATATTTCCAGATTGTCTTCTTAAAGTGGTCCAATTGAAACGGGCTGAGTTTAGTGCAGCCGGCAAGTTTCGCCTCGACTTCTTGCATGGTGATGCCGTCTTCTCTTTCTGGTTCTTCCTTGTTGATGGGGTTGCATTCCGGAGTTGAATCCTTTGTGTTGGGTTTTTCCGTTGGCTGAGCTAAGGAAATAGACAATTGTTCATCCGTGTTGTTCAGGTATATTCTATTTTCTCGGAGGTCGATCTTCCCCTGGTGTGTCCGTAGGAAGTCTATTCCGATTATGCAGGTTCTTATTAATTTAGGGTTTACCATAAATATGGTGTCTAGCCCTTTTCCTGCTATGTTTGTCTTGGCCAGGATTTGTTTCTTAACTCGCATTGACTTGTGGGTTCTCGCATTTGTGACGTACATGCCCACTATTGGAAGTGTATCACAATGTCTGAAATTCTTGAGGTGTTGATTCACAAAAGATTCAGAAAGAGCAGTGACTTGACTTCCAGTGTCTATAAGTGCTTTCGTCTTGATTCCTTGGATGACGACGTCGATTTCTGAGCATCGGGCGTGGAAGTCCAGGGTGTCCAGGTGTTCCGCTCCGTAGTTTTTTATATGTAGGTGTTGGATGTGGAAGTCCAGGGCGTCCAGGTGTTCTGCTCCGTAGTTTTTTCCATCTAGGTGTTAAATGTGAAAGTTCAGAGTGTTCAGGTGTTCCTCTCCGTAGTTCCTTGTATCTAGATATCGGATATCCAGGGTGTTCAGGTGTTACGCTTCGTAGTTTCTTGTATCTAGGTGTTAGATGTGGAAGTTCAGAATGTTCAAGTATCCCTCTGCATAGTATTCTGTGTTTAGGTTTCCCGTTCTTAATCGATCGGCACCAAGATCTATACAATAATTGCTGTACGAGATCAAGGAATATTGAAATAGCAAAGGAGATGATTTTAATTCACTTCAGTCATCGTCGTCGTCTTCGTACCTCCAACTACTTTTTCAGATAACAGATGACACTGATTATAACACCTAGTTGAGACTTGTGTCAAAGCTTACGAAATTCCTAAATGACTCAACTTCTTTCTGAATGAATTTCATTCTACATTTAAGAATATACTTTCCTTTCAAATTTATATATATTTTTGTGTTTCTAAGAAAAATCAATTTATAAATTACATTTATATGGCTTTTAACATTTTCGACAACGCAATATATTTATCTGATTAGTGACATTGCAATGTATTTATATTTAATATTTGTTTCACAATACAGATTTCAGTGTTTAAAACTTTTTTCATATATCCTATTGATCAACAAAAACTTGTGATATCCCCCAAAAAACACTTACGTGTAAAAAACTACGCCAAGTACAGGATTGCTGTGAATTCCTCTAACAAAAAGTATTGATATCAGATTATTGAGGCCAAGTACATAAGTCACTACATATTTGCCTATTATATGATCTAGCACTGGCCCATC
>NW_014333079.1:20596-25391 GCF_000341935.2 Cephus cinctus | reverse complement strand
AATCCTGTACTTGGCGTAGTTTTTTACACGTAAGTGTTTTTTGGGGTATTATGTTCCTTACTTTCGGCCGTATCTAAAGTTTTTTTCTTGTTTCGATAATTAAGCGTTTTTGATTGCGCCAGCCCCACGTTGGGCGCCAATTGTAACGTTTGTCGATAGTGCTATTTCGTACGCTCCTTATGAGTGTACAAAATGGGATGTACGTAAGTGCTCGGGGCTGGCGTCTTTAAGAATGTAGTCGACACAGGTGGGTAAAGTAAAATAAAATAACAAAATTTTATTAAATACTCGATAATCGGTACAGAAGTGTTATAATCGGTGTCAATTACTCAGTCGAAATTAATTGGCGGTATAGTGGGAAACAGGATTGTCTAGGAATCGGCCTATGTTTGTTTTTTATCCCTATCTCTCTCTGACCTGTATGTGAGGTACAGACGATCTGCCGGTGTTGGTTCTATAGCCCTAGTGGCGCTTTGCCTAACTATTGGCTATGGCACTGTGTGCGACGCAACTCCTAACGGCGCGGATAATAGATTGAACAAAATGGCGATATCTTAAGTTTCTGAGGGAGATCACGGTGGTCTCCTCAGAACTTTGATAAATTTTCTACGTTGCGGTCTAATCGGAATAGCGAATGCTAATATTCCGTAGCCTTTCGATAAGATTTTTTACGATGAGTGTTTCGGACACGATTATACTATATGCGGAGGATATAAATCGATCTTACAGATTGAATAATCCTACCTGTGCGGTCCTGACGGATTTAATGTTCAAGGACTCTGCTTTTCTTTCGCGGTAGTCTTCCCGATGAATTTATACTTTGTCGATTCGAATTTTGAGTATCCTTTCTATTAATTCGGATTTTTGACTGACTTGCTTTGATCCACTTGAAATGTCGTATTTGACTCATTATAATCTGATATTTACTAGCTAGAAGCGCTAATCCTCTATTGGATTATCTTGATACTAACTTTCCGCGTTTTGACTTTCGGGAGACGTTCTTCCTCTACCGGCTAGTAGATGTTGACACTAGCCGCGCGTCCTCGTCGTCCCTTTGTAACGGGTGCGCTCTCAGTACAGGAGTACTGAGAGGCTGATCGTTTTGTCACGTTACAATACCAACACGTTCACGGCCGTCAGGCATATTCTTAACTTTTCTCCACATATTAATTTTTAGATCAAAGACCTCAACGCTTTTCATAACATCACTATTGTTTTTTCCGCCAACAACATATAACATTCCGTTCAAAACCCCTGCCCCGGCATTTTTTCTGGAAGCTGTCAAATTCTCGACGTCTGTCCACTTTCCTACTTGCGGATCGTAACACAATACGCTGGCTAGAATTTTTCTACACTTTTCTCCAAAGCCTCCGACCTAATTAAAAAAATACATAACTTCTTATAAATTCTATAAATTACCAGTTACATAATGTAATTGTAATGTCCTGTAATCACAACGTACAACCGGCCATTAAGTACGCTCACAGCAGAGTTACAACGAGCTGTAGGCATCGGTGGTATCATGGTCCATTTGTCTGTTGTTGGGTCATCGGCTTCAACTCAGCTATAAATTGAGTCCCCGCTCCAACCACCGATCTATGGAGATTTCATAGTTCAATGCTTACATAACTTTGTCAGACTTTATCGTACATTACACATATGCATGTCGTAAATAATTTGAGGTTTAATAACAAAATATAAAATCATACAGCATAAATATAATTGCCCAGTGCTGCAACAGCCAAATTTCTGCGCGTAACCTCCATTTGTGTTCAACTGGACCATTGATTGATACACGAGTCATAAGCGTTCATATCTTTTAACGGTGTTCCAGTTGAACTGCAACCTCCCACTGTATATATTTTACCTCCAAGAACAGTTATGGCTGCAAATACCAAATATTAGATAGACAGAGATTGTATGTACTGCGACGCAGCGGGGCTGGCGATGAGGGTGCTATCTCCGAGGTAGCAACCTGGAGATCCGGATCCTGTAGGTCTCTGAGATGGTTCTCGTAGAGCGCAGCCATGCCCCGGTATAAAGCCTCCTTGGCGCGGGCTTGCTCCACCATGCGGCGTATCCAGCCGAGAGTTTCCATTTTGCTGCTTTCCGAGGCGACGACTCCCGAGGAGGGAAGTGTAGGACGTAACGAAAAGATGTAAAGAGAGCGGAACGATAAGAGGAGGCAAGGAAAAAGGGTGACGATAAACGGCACAGCAAGAGAGAGAGACACGATAGAAGAGAGCGGCAAAGAAGTCAATCTAGAAAAGTGATTAAAAAAAAGAAAGCAGTCCATGCACGAGATTAGTATAAGGCAAAGAAAACGAAAGCATAGGCATATAGTGGTAAATAGATTCAGGTAGTAAGATTGTATCGCTTGAGGTTTTTGATATGACTCTTTCCAATTGATTTACCTTTGTCATCACTCAGTTCCTAGACAACTGCGGATAAAATCTTAGAAATAGTAAAAGGCCCGGAGAATTTCGGAGCCAGTTTGGCAGATACGCATAGCGCGGCTGACGAGAATACATTCTGGCGCTTGAGAACTTGATCGCCCAGTTCGAATTTCGTGCTACGATGATGACGGTCATAGTATTTGGCCTGTTTAGTTTGAGCGGAGGGTACATTCTTCCTCACTAGGTCGCGAATTAGCTCCAGCCGTTGGAGGCCATTAGCCCATTGCTTAGGATCCTGGGGGTCGAGTTTAACTGGGGGTTCAAGTTCTTTTCTTAATGTGTTCATCGCCTGTAAATCCCGCCCATAGTTCAGAAAAGCGGGCGTAAATCCCGTAGAGGAGTGGATAGCCGTATTAGTTGCGAAGCAGAAATCGGGAAGGTGTTTATCCCATTCTCGATGATCCTGTCCGAGGAAAGCAACAATCATAGTTTTTAATACGCGGTTGACGCGTTCTACCGGATTAGCTTGCGCGTGGTATGGAAGTATAGTGCTGTGAGTAATCCCGTATTTTACAGGAAGTTCTTCCACGGTATTGTTTACGAATTCGGTACCGTTATCGGTAAGCAGCACTTCGGGTGTACCCCAGCGAGCTAAAATCAGTTCCTCAAAAGCAGTACATATGGCCGGTCCATTGGCTTTTCTCAAGGCCCGACACTCTACCTATCTAGTAAAAAGATCTTCGAAAACTAGTAAGTAGACGGCGCCAGATTTGCTTGACGGAAATGGACCCATGATATCAGCCGCTACGACAGCCCAAGGGGTTTTTACAACGTGTTGACCCATGAGACCGGCGGGTGTCATTTGATCAAGAGACTCGGTCGAGTCTCGCGCCAAGTACAGGCAACCGGCTGTACAGGGCGCAGCGCTACCAAATCAAGAGACTCGGTCGAGTCTGGCGCCAAGTACAGGCAACCGGCTGTACAGGGCGCAGCGCGCCGAGACTCTTTACTCGAGTCAACTCCTTATACCTGTGTTTGGAACGAAATATCTTATTAACCATTATACATAACAAAAAGTTATTGATACATTCACTATAGGAATTGAGGGTTCTGAATTGATTGCCACCACGTTCAATACGATTTGTGTACGAGATCGAAGTGAGTTAAATTATACTGCGAGTTAAATTGTAACTCTTCAAGTATTGAGATGGCGAGCGAGATGATTTTATTTCAGTTCCGTCGTCGTCGTCATCGTCGTCGTCGTCGTCGTCGTCGTCGTCGTCGTCGTCGTCGTCGTCGTCGTCGTCGTCGTCGTCGTCGTCGTCGTCGTCGTCGTCGTAGCACTCCTGTACTTGGCGTAGTTTTTTACACGTAAGTGTTTTTTGGGGGATACAACACAATCAAATACACTTTATATGTGAAGCCACTGTTCATACCGAATTTCCAGTTAGTATAAGGGTGCTTTCACAACAGTATAGAATTATTAAGTTTTCAATAGCATTCATGTAGAGCGCGCGTGTATAGATGTATGTATATGTGTGCTTCGGCATAGTTCCTCGTATTTTATGTGACAGTTTTTAGAGACACAGGATGTCCAGGTGTTCCTCTCCGTAGTTTCTTGTATCTAGGTTCTGGATGTGGAAGTCCAGGGTGTCCAGGTATTCCGCTTCGTAGTTTTCTGTATCTAGGTGTCGGACGTAGAAGTCTAGAGTGTCCAGAAAAGTGTGCAACGAGCGACGCTTTGGCGCTTCGCTCAAACAATAGTATCCTCTCTGTTGTTCGCACGGCCTGAGGTACGTAAACAATCCAGCACACTTTCCTCTCTTACGTTTACCACACGACTTCAACAAGCTGGATACAATTAACGACGCTTATATGCACTGAAGATTACATTTTCTTTAAAACTTTGTATATATCTTTATGCATTTCTAAAAACAAAGGGACTTACAAATTATATTTATATGCCATTCAACATTTTCGACGACGCAATATATTTTTCTGATTAGCGACATCATAATGCATTTACATTTTATATCTATGAAAATATAGATTTCAGTGCTTAGAGCTGCTATGTCTCGTTGAACAACAAAAACTTGTGATATCCCCCAAAAAACACTTACGTGTAAAAAACTACGCCAAGTACAGGAGTGCTGTGTATTCCTCTAATAAAAAGTATTGATATCACATTATTGAGGCCAAGTACATAAGTCACTACATGTTTGTCTATTATATGATCTAGCACTGACCCATCATTTTAATTGTATTTTCAAAATTTCTTATAACGTTTTCACTACTCTTTTACATTACTACTGCTTCCCGTAGTTGATTATGAATTAATGGTCATTTAATAATTAATAAAACTTTAGGTGATCCAAGTACATAAGTCACTACATGTTTGT
>NW_014333079.1:3209-20169 GCF_000341935.2 Cephus cinctus | reverse complement strand
CCCATCATTTTAATTGTATTTTCAAAATTTCTTATAACGTTTTCACTACTCTTTTACATTACTACTGCTTCCCGTAGTTGATTATGAATTAATGGTCATTTAATAATTAATAAAACTTTAGGTGATTCCTTATCGAGTACTACTTGGCGGGTCCGTGCCAGGAATTCCAAAGTACTTACTTTGAACGTACTAATAGTATCCTAAAACTATATGTGTGTTATTAAGCTTTTACCGTGATTATTTTTGACGAGTTATTGTGAATGAGCTGTATACATATAAAAAGGTGACATTGGTTTTGAGTTTGATGACTGGTATCATGAACGCGAATTTATATCAAGTAATGCACGAACCCGCCAAGTGTGCCAATAGTAATTTCTAGCTAAACGGGAATATGTCTTTTCAATTCCAAGATGTCCACCTTAAGTCTGCTCGTGGGTTTCTGCAATGGCACGCGTTCTTAAAGGGAACGGCAAAACTAACTTCCAAGCAACTAAATCTTCGAAGAGTTCATCGTAAATGGAAGCGGGACGATGATAATACAAACGATCATCGTCTAGAATCCAATTCGGAGAACGAGACGGGAATTCGCGAACTAGCTTTACACGACGATCATGCCATTCGTCATTGGACAGATTTAAGTCCTTTTCTTCGGTAGCAGCTATCGGAGTCTCAAACAATCGCGAAAGCGCGTCGGAAACGTGGTGAAGCGCGCCTTTTCTATGAACGATAGTATAATTATATTCGAGTAATTCTAGTGTCCATCGGGCTAAGCGCCCTACGGGATTCTTTAAATTATTTAACCAACGGAGGCTACTATGATCGGTAATAATGGTAAACGATGTAACGTGCGTTTACGCAGGGAGTTCACTGCGAGTTAAATTGTAATTAGTATAAGAAATTGGCGAGCGGTGTCACTGGTTGAATTTCCCCCTCCCCTGTATTAGTCGTATCTGGCAAATTGATGGTTGCTGGAGTATCTTCACTGGAGTCTCTTCACTTAGGGAGTCTACCGTTGAAAGTATAACATCGTGCAAGACAAAAAGTATTGGCCATTGGATTAAATCTGAAGCAGAATAAATATTTTTGGAAATGATCTACTATAAAAAAGGATCCACTCCTAATTGAAATTATATCGTAAGATAAAAAGGATCCATTAATAATTGGAAATATATCGCAACATTTGGATCCTATAATCATGCTGGAACCAAAGGAACAAATTAAAGAATACTGAGACGAGTAAGACAAGGGAGATACATCATCCACCAGCTGAAATCTACAAGACGTATTTATTACATAATTATATTTATTCATATTTTTATTATTAGTTTCTCATAACATGTTCCATTTCGATTATAAAGTGTCTTGCCGCCCTAAGTACGTAATAAGATAGGAGATAATAAGATAGGATATATCTATTTTATCAAATGGTAGATTCATAAAAGAAAACTATAATTAAATAATTAATAGTGTGAATATGGATGTTTTAGTGTGAATGCATGTTTGTATGTGATGAACCGGTCTATTGAGGCATCTGCTATTAAAGATTATAATTATAATTTATCTTGCAAATTCTGATTGTTCATTTATTTTATTATTTTATATATATGCCAAAATTAGTAAATTGTTAACTATTACAAATAAATGTCTTATAAGCAACTAAAATATATTACAATTGGCGCGCAATGTGAAATGCAAGATAAAAAATTAGTCTTTGTTATAGATCGTGTTTAAATTTTATATGTTAATATGAGTTTAAAGCATACGCCTATGAAAACTAGAAATCAGAGGAAAGAGAGTGATAATAATGTGGATATTGTAAGTGGAAAAGGTGATATAGCAGGCAGAAGTCAGGTTAGAGAAAGTAATCTTGAGAGTGATAGCAGGCAGGTTACGATGGCTGAGGGTCAAAATAATATTATGCCTAGTCAATTCGAGGACGTATATAGAGAGCTGCAAAAACTACGTTCAGAATAATTAACAGCTGAGCGACAAAGGGTAACTCTATTAGAGGCTAGAGACGACCGTATAAGTCCAGTAAATTCACCAAATAGCAGTGACTCAGGTTTACCTTTAGTCGAAAAACTTGTTGAGCATTTACGAGGTAGTCGTGTGGATATTCCGTTGCCTAAATTTTCCGATCATGGTATGTCTAATCCACAACAATTTTTACGTGAGCTTGAACGGTATTTTCGGGTAAAAGATGTGCCAGAGGAAAATAAACTTCATATTGTAGAGTCTTGTCTAACAGGCAGAGCTCTTAGTTGGTTCATTATACATAGGGAGGATTTTCGTAATTACGTACACTTTGAGCAACAATTTGAGGCTGAATTTTATTCAATTCCTGTTCGGATTCGTCTAAAGAATAAATGGCAAGAAAGGCGATATAGAATTTCCGATGGTAGCCTATTAACATATTTTTATGATCAAATCAAGGCCGCGCAATATTTATCACCCAGAATTGGAGTATACGAGGTGCATTATACTATTATTCAACAATTGCCTATGAAGGTACGTGAGCTATTAGCTGCGGTTGAGGCAAGACAAAAAATTAGTCTTTGTTTTAGATCGTGTTTAAATTTTATATGTTAATATGAGCTTAAAGCATACGCCTATGAAAACTAGAAATCAGAGGAAAGAGAGTGATAATAATGTGAATATTATAAGTGGAAAAGGTGATATAGCAGGCAGAAGTCAAGTTAGAGAAAGTAATCTTGAGAGTGATAGCAGGCAGGTTACGATGGCTGAGGGTCAAAATAATATTATGCCTAGTCAATTCGAGGACGTATATAGAGAGCTGCAAAAACTACGTTCAGAATAATTAACAGCTGAGCGACAAAGGGTAACTCTATTAGAGGCTAGAGACGACCGTATAAGTCCAGTAAATTCACCAAATAGCAGTGACTCAGGTTTACCTTTAGTCGAAAAACTTGTTGAGCATTTACGAGGTAGTCGTGTGGATATTCCGTTGCCTAAATTTTCCGATCATGGTATGTCTAATCCACAACAATTTTTACGTGAGCTTGAAAGGTATTTTCGGGTAAATGATGTGCCTCATGAAAATAAACTTAATATTGTAGAGTTTTGTCTAACAGGCAGAGCTCTTAGTTGGTCCATTATATTGTACATAGGGAGGATTTTCGTAATTATGTACACTTTGAGCAACAATTTGAGGCTGAATTTTATTCAATTCCTGTTCGGATTCGTCTAAAGAATAAATGGCAAGAAAGGCGATATAGAATTTCCGATGGTAGCCTATTAACATATTTTTATGATCAAATCAAGGCCGCGCAATATTTATCACCCAGAATTGGAGTATACGAGGTGCATTATACTATTATTCAACAATTGCCTATGAAGGTACGTGAGCTATTAGCTGCGGTTGATTACTCAGATACTGTCATTTTAACTCAGGCTTTGGAACAATTGGACAAGTCGCGAGAAATCGAGCAAGAAAGAGAAAAAAAATCATAATCGAGGTAATACTGAAGGTTATCATAAGCAAAACCTAAATAAAGTTAGTATCGAAGAAGGCGATCAAGATCACTCATTTCCGAATAATCATAACAATTGGAAGGGTCATAGGGGGAATTGGTCGCGAAATCGAAATAACATTAAACGTCAGCAAAGACAAATTAAAAATCCACTAGGAGATATCATTTTGCCGGATACACGGTTTCCTCCGCCGATTAATAGTCAATTAAATGCAAGTAATAATATTCTTCCGAATAATAGTAATTCTTTAAACTAACGATGGGTGTGATTAATATGGGTCCGACCTCACACCCTAAACCTTTTGATTTTCTTGATGAGTTGGAAGAGGACCTTATTGGGAATGAGCATGGAAATAGTAAAATGCAAAATCAGGATAAGAATATATGTCTTCATGTGTTTCTTACGGTAGGACATAGGAATTATGCAGCCCTAGTGGATAGTGGAAGCCAAGTTACATGTATATCAGAATTATTTTATAAACAAGTTGTAAGTCAATTTAATATGTTAGAATTCCCAGTTAAGAATTTAAAAGTCCTCACAGCTGTAGGAAAGAAAACAACTATTGTAAATAAACAGGTGTCTATGCCGTTTTATATAGGTGATTTATCCGATGAATATATATTTTATGTAGTCTCAGGGTTAACATCTCCTATAGTTATGGGGAATGATTGGTTAAATAGAGTAGGTGCGATATTGAACTATCAATTGAGAACTCTTACAGTCCGTCAATATGAAATTCCGTCAAATCTCACGATGTTTGGTGGTGCAGCGGCTGAGGTGGTATCGCTATCTGCAATTCAGAAGAAAAAATTTGTTTTGGAACAAAGGGAATGTGGTCACTCACCAAGAGTAATAACTGACTTTGAAAATAATAATAAAATCCATTATCTCGAAGTGTTCATGATGCTTGTGATTCTGGTGATATTGTACAAGAAAATTTAAATCTCGTGTGTAATGATTTCAATAATGGTGTATCCATTCGAAATTTAGGGAGCATTCAGGATTCCTTGTTATATTCAGAGAATCAAGATCGTTTGGATCTTATAATATTATCTTATTCTCATGATATGAATAATATACCATTTGACCTTATTGATGTAAATCAGTATTCTGATGTATTTCTGATGTGTATGATAATAATGTTAATTCCGAGTGTTGTCAAATTGATAATATACTTACCAGTGAGATTGAATATTATTGTGGGGTACCTCCGGAGCGAGATAAATTAGTCAATGAACTTTCCGCGATAGAAAAAACAAATAGTACCAACCAGTTAAAAAATATTGTAACGATTGTCGATAGTGCAATTTCGTACGCTCCTTATGAGTGTACGAAATGGGATGTAGGTAAGTGCTCGGGGCTGGCGTCTTTAAGAATGTAGTCGACATAGGATGGTAACGTAAAATAAAATAACAAAATTTTATTAAATAATCGATAATCGGAACTTTTTGACTATCTGACAGATTTCGATTTATGTTACGTATGCTGTGCTTCCATGACACTTATCGAGAATTTTATACTTGGTCTGTTCGAAAACTCTGATTATCCTCTCTAATAACTCAGGTTTTCGACTATTATGACTTAACTGACTTTGATTGGTCTGAACTGTTGTGTTTAATGACCTGTAATCCGATATTTGTTAGCGGGAAGCGCTAATCATCTATCGGATTATTTTGATATTATTTTTCCGCGGTTTGACTTTCGGGAGACGTTCTTCATCTATCGGCGCGTGTTGATACTAGCCGCGTGTCCTTATCGTCCCTTGGTAACGGGTGTGCTCTCAGTACAGGAGTACTGAGAGGTTGATCGTTTTGTCACGTTACAACAGTCCCCCAAAATGACTTGTTGTTGAGCCGTGCATGTTGCAGGATGGTCACAACAACAAATCATTTTTCTAATTTCCTACATTATTATTCGGAATGTTAGATAAGGTAGGTGTTCAGGTTTAAAAGTATATGTCTATATTGTTACATTAAAAAAAAAAACTTAACTAAAGAAAATCACAACAAAAATATTCCATTTGGTTTCCTGCACTATTTTTTTTTAATTTCTCGTATCTTCTTCCGTGTTTGAGGCGTACCCGTCGTCGCCTTCGTCCGTGGCTTCTCCTTCTTGCTCGCTCTCCGATCCCAAGTACGTGTCATCGAGGTCCACGTCCTCGAAGTCGGGGTATCCAAGTCTGGCCATTTTTTGTCAACCATAAAATGGCCCAGTGGTATTCCCTGTGGTGCTATCCTGGCGTTAATCCAGCATGCGGTGTTCTGGGTGTCTCTCCGCATTGCACTGACGAAAAAGTATGTCCTTCTTCCCAGTAACTCCCATAGCCACGCACATGTCTCTCACGATCACCTCGCTCCTTTTGGTGACCGGATCCTGTCCAGTCCTACCTGTATGGTGGTTTCGGGAATGCTGGCCAGATCGTCCGAGATGTGATATATCGCGTTTTGCGTGTTTGCGATGTACTCGCCGAAATCTACTAGTTTCACTATCACCTGTTCTTCTTCGATCACCTGGGCGGTTGCTCGGAACCACGTGCCTTCTTGTCTCACCAGGCATCCTTCCCCACTCAACACTTCTTGCGGTTCCATACGCACTTTATTTTCCCGCATAATTTGTTGACGTATTTTTTCTAGTTTATCGTGGTCCCTCCGTAGCCGGATATAGAAGTTGCTTGACGTGTTGTAATGTGCCAAGATGACTTCAGTTGGTCCATCCTAAATTCTCCTGATATCCGCTTTCTTGATGGTTGGCATCTTCTTTCTCTTTGCTCTAGTCACTTTCGCTTCTTATGCTCAAAAGGGTCTCCTCGTTTCCTTTCCTCCTTTTTATACCCTGGAGTTCCGGATGTGTACGGAGTGCTAGGATGTGGTACCAACTGTTTAATTTTCAAAGATGGATGAGCCGGGGATCCAATTTTTCACTGTTTGATCATTCAATTCTATGATATGAAGATCTTCTTGGTATCCCTTAGATCGGCTTTTGTCTTCTTCTCCAAACAGTTCACGGAATTTCTGTTGAAGCTTTCTCCTTTTTTTCTTACTAGTATTGAAGTCCGACATCCTCTTTTCTTGGTTGGTTAGCCTTGATCCTGCCGGGATTTCCTTTTGCACTATTTTCTGCCACTTCCGCCGATTGTCGGGTTTCCGGTATTCGGGTATGTCGATTATTATCAATTTCCACCTATTTGGAATATCGATCACCTTTAAATCCCACTTTATGCCTGTTGTTTTTAAATCGCTCATTTTTGCTTGTCACTTCGGTAATTCCTTCTTTGTGACTGAGCTAATCCGCTTACGATGGCTAATCCCTAAATGATGACGTATGCCTTTCTTCTGGTATTCTGTGTCCTAGGTGAAGATGGCTCTGCCGTGTTTTGATTGCCTATTTTTGCCATTTCGTGGCTGGCAATCGGTGGCAAAATGACAGGTGATTTGTAGTGTTTTAAGTTATTGCAGTGAAACATTACCCATTCCCTTCGAGTTTCCGGATCTCCCAGTATACAAGTGGCTTCTGCAATCTTTTTCAAGATCATATATGGTCCTTCCTAAAGTGCAAAGAATTTGGCGATGCATTTATTTGCGGGGTCCGAGACATTACATGCTTTTATCAAGACCATGTCGCCTTCGTTGTATTCGGTGACTTTGTGTTTATTATCGAATTTGCCCGCTCTTTCGTTTGCCTTTCTTTCGAATGCGGTCTCGTGCTAGGCATAACTTCACCTCATATTCTTTCTTATCAGGTGGTGCCTTTGAGTTTTTTTTTTATGTATTTTTCCTAGAGCCTTTTGGGCTGCTGGATAAAATGCAATTCTACCGGAGTGAATCCAGTGGTGTCGTGATGGACTTCATTGATGCAATCTTCTATTATGGGAACCCAGCTGATCCATGTGTTGTGTTTTTTCTTGAGAAACGTCCTGAAGAAGCGTGACAGTTTCCGGTTTACTCGTTCGACGATGTTTCCTTGTAGATGACGTATCGAGGAAAACACGGATTGTATTATTTCTTCTTTTAATTTATTCAACCAGAGACTTGAAGTGAATTGTGTCCCGTGGTCGAACTGTATTCTTTCAGGTTTCCCATATTTGGGGATGTATTCCTCGAAGATTTTCTGAATGGTCGCTGGTGCTGTAGCCTTTCTTAAAGGATAAAGCACTACGATTTTGCTGAATGCATCAATTGTCACTAGGATGTGTTTAAACCCTCTCTTCGCTGTTGGAAGGGGTCCGAAGAAGTCAATAGATACCAATTCATGAGGATGGATAGGGTAATGTTTTGCATTGCTGCATAACTGGCCTGGTTGGGTACCTTGGATCTCTGGCAGGTGTCACAGGTTGCGAGGAGCTGGCGGATGTGGCGCAGCATCTTCAGGAAGCTGAACTCTTCTGCAATGATGAAGTACACCTTGTTTGGTCCTACACGTCCGTAGATTTTACGTAGTTCCCAAATCATTTGGCTGATTACCGCGGTGGGTAAAACAGTTTTCCAGGCATATTTTCCTACTCGTTTCTTCAGTAGCTGTTTTTCCAGGAGGTACCTTTTCTTCTGCTTATCCGGATTCTGCTGGAGTTTTTCCATGATCTCGGCAAGCTGGGGATCCTGCTTCTGGAGCTGACTGAGATTTCGTAGTGCCTTGATTAATTCATCCGAAGTATTTTGAGTTAATATCTCGGCAATGGTTATCTCACGATGAGATTTCTTCCGTTCCTTTTCCTCGTTGAATGGCAGGCGGCTTAGGACGTCCGCTACTGTGTTCTTCTTCCCTGGACAGTGTTCGATTTCTAAATCGTAGTCCTGAATTTGCAGAATCCATCTTGCCAATCGTGCGTTTGGGAAGCGACTGGTTTTCAAGAAGGTCAGTGCTTTATGATCAGTAATAATTCTGATGTGTTGTCCATGTAGATACGTCCTGAATTTTTGGAGAGCCCAGACAATCGCTAATAATTCATTTCTGTAGTATAATAGCCGATTTCTGCTCCCTTCAGTGTTCGACTGGTGAACCCGATAACCTCGTCTTCACCTGCTTCGTTCCTCTGAAACGGGATGACTCCTAAGGCGTAGTCGCTAGCATCTGTTTGGAAGTAGAATTGCCTGGTGAAGTCCGGGTGACGTAAGCTGACTTCTTCGCAGAAAAGTGTCTTGACTTTCGCGAAGGCCTCTTGATGCTCAGAAGTCCAGTTCCATTTTACTCCTTTTTTAATTAGTTTTAGGAGAGGTACGGTGTCTTCGGCATGTTTATTGGTGAATTTGGAATAGTAATTTACTAATCCTAAAAATCCTCGAAGTTGTTTGATATTCTTAGATTCCGGAAAATTCTTGATCGCTTCTATTCTTTCAGGTTGCGGTTTCAATCCTTCCGTTGTGAGGATATGTCCCAAGAATGCAACTTCGTCCCTTAGGAATCCGGATTTGCTGAAGTTGATTGTCAGGTTATGTTCCTGCAATCGTTTCAGTAATGCTTCGAGATGGTCCATGTGTTCCTCGAATGATTTGGAAACGCATAGAATGTCATCTACAAAGTTGATGATGTTGTCCCCCAGACCACGTAAGGCATAGTCCAATACTCTTATTAGGTTGGCACTACTTGTCTTCAGTCCGAATGGTGTTACTTTAAATTCGTAACTTTTCCCTTTATGTAGGAAGGCGGTGTATTTTCTTGAATCCGGATGGAGTGGGATTTGCTAGAAGCTACTGACTAAATCCAAACTCGTCATCATCTTCACACCGCTGCATCCTTGGAAGAGTTCTTCAGTAGTTTGAGGACATTCTGCATCTGCGACGAGGAGTTCATTTAGCTTGCGGGCGTCAAGGCACAGTCTGACGGATCCATCCTTCTTGGTTACCGGTACAATCGGGTTGACGTACGGGCTATCAGATCTTTGGATGATACCGTAATCCAGCATCCGTTCAATTTCTTCATCGACGGCACTTCGAAGTTTCATTGGTATCGGGTAGGAGCCGTTGACGAATGGTTTTTCATCTGACACATTCAGTTTGTGTTCGTAGATGTTCATTCTGCCTGGTCGCTTATTGAAAACACCTCGATATTTCCATATGGTCTTCTTGAAGCGGTCTAATTGATACGGGCTGAGTCTCGTGCAGCCGGCAAGTTTCTCCTTGACTTCTTGCATGGTGATGCCGTCTTCTCTTTCTGGTTCTTCCTTGTTGATGGGGTTGCATTCCGGAGTTGAATCCTTCGTGTTGGGTTTTTCCGTTGGCTGAGCTAAGGAAATAGACAATTGTTCATCCGTGTTGTTCAGGTATATTCTATTTTCTCGGAGGTCGATCTTCCCCTGGTGTATCCGTAGGAAGTCGATTCCGATTATGCAGGTTCATATTAGTTTTGGGATCACCATAAATATGGTATCTAAGCCTTCTCCTGTTATGTTTATCTTGGCCAGGATTTCTTTTTTGATTCGCACTGACTTATGGGTTGTCGCATTTGTCACGTATACCCATACCCACTATTGGAAGTGTATGACAATGTCTAAAATTCTTTATGTACTGATTCACAAAAGATTCAGAAAGAGCAGTGACTTGACGTCCAGTGCCTATAAGTGCTTTCGTCTTGATTCCTTGGATGACGACGTCGATTTCTGAGCATTGCAGTGGACGGCCGTCTCCTTGTGCTTCTTCTTCCTCTTCGAAGAGATTGTTGCACGTCAAGATGTGTTCGGGTTCTAGCCAAGCAAAGTTGATTGTGTTTATCTCATTCATATCCGGTGAGTTCTTTTCCAGTTTCGTCATATACGTTGTGGACGCGCCTTGGTGTCCCTGGCTAGTGCGGGGCACCTTGGTGGCCACATCGTTTCTTAGTTTTCCTAGGCTTTTGGCTTAGGGCAGTGGCTCTCTCGGGTGGACTCCTCCCCTGGATCCGTTTCACGGGGTTCAGTCCGTTGCGCAGATCGCCGGTTTCCTTGCGTTTCCTCCGTTTGGATGGCGTTCGCTTGATGATAGCCTGCTCGGTTGAAGTTGTTATTCCGTCCTTGCTGCTGATTATTTGGTCGAGGACGGTTATTCGGAGTCGCCTGCTGGTGAGGTTGTCTTGCTGGAGGCTGACTGTTCCGCGGAGGTGTTGTTGGAGGTGCAGCTCTCGCTCCCGAGTTCGTCCTTTCCTTGTTTGATGCTGGTTCGCTTCTAGTCTCTCTTTCTAGTTCATGCCGGGACGGACTCTCGTATTTTCGGTGTAGCTCGGTGAACGCGTTTATATCGTCAATCTGTTTTCCGTGGATAATAAGACTTAGTGTCTTGGAAAAGTGATCCGCCAATTTATTAATAATTTTAGCTGTGGGGAGAGATGGTTCTAAGTCTTTGGCCTCGTTGAACATTTTCGCCGCATATTCAACCGCCGACATTTTCTGTTTGGAAGGGTCGTATTTCCCGTAATGCAGATTTAGTGCTATCTCCTGCTGGATCTCACTATTCCAATACCGGGCCTTGAATTTTTCCTCAAGTTGTTGGACTGAACTGATACTGTCCTCCTGCACCTGCCACCAGTCTTGCGCCGTTCCATCTAGACCATTGGCTACAATGAATCGCAAATCTTCTCCTTGGGCCTGCGTTGCCCTTAAGTAACTCGACATTTTCTTTAGGTATGTGAGCGGACGCTCATTACTTGTGTCCTTGAATGTCCGTGGTTTTATCGATATTGCGTTGGGTCTTAAAAAGCTTATTCCTAAACTTTCGTTTGGCCTAATTGCTGTGATACTTTGTCTTTCTCTTGGCGGAGTATCCCTATGGGTTTCACGATATGAGATCCTCTCCATTTGTTCCCTTAGATCCTGTATAATATTAACTAACTTATGGTGTTTAATCTCTAGATCCGCGATATCTATCCTTGTAATCGCGAGATCTACCAGCTGTCTTTGCTGAGCTTCTTGGTGCTCTCGTCCTGACTTCTGCATTTCTGCTTGTATCAGTTCTAGCAGATTTCGCGGTAGTCTTTCCTCAATGATTTTTCTTAATTCATGATTATCGCGTTCTAGATCGCTCACCCTATGTCTTAATTCTATCAACGCTTTTGCGTTTGCGTCCGGATCTATAGGACTTTGTTCGAGGATTTCCGCCAAATCTAACTCGCTTGCTAGATTTACTCCTGTTATCGGGTTTCTTTTAATATTGTGTCTTGGATGTGTCTCCACGGGACTATCCATAATTATATCCTCTGACTCTTCAAATCGTACGACGGGATTTCTTCTATTTTCCCCGGTTGGTTCAAGTGCAGTACTTGCAAACAACGTCTCATTTTCATCGAGCGGTCGGTTAGTTTGATACCCTGTGTCGTGGGAGTCCTGTTCCTTATTTTCGGCCATATCTAAAGTTTTCACTGTTTCGATAATCAAGCCTTTTTAGTTGCGCCAGCCCCACGTTGGGCGCCAATTGTAACGTTTGTCGATAGTGCAATTTCGTACGCTCCTTATGAGTGTACGAAATGGGATGTAGGTAAGTGCTTGGGGCTGGCGTCTTTAAGAATGTAGTCGACACAGGATGGTAACGTAAAATAAAATAACAAAATTTTATTAAATAATCGATACAGTAGTTTTATAATCGGTGACAATTACCTAGTCGTAATCTATTGTCGGTATTTTAGGAAAAAGGATTGTCTAGGAGTCTGCCTACGTTTGTTGTCTATCCCTATCTCTCTCTGACCTGTGCGTGAGGTAACAGAGGATCTGCCGGCGTTGGTTTGATAACCCTAGTAGCATTTTGCCTACCTAGTGGCTATGGCACTGTATGCGACGCAACTCCTAACGGCGCGGATGACAGATTACAAAATGGCGATAACAAAAGTCTCTGCGGAAGATCACGGTGGTCTCCGCAGAGCTTTGACAACCTTTCTACGCGAGATCTACTTGGAGTAGCAAATGCTAATTTCCCGTAGCCTCTCGACACGATTATGAACTTTTTGACTATCTGACAGATTTCGATTTATGTTACGTATGCTGTGCTTCCGTGACACTTATCGAGAATTTTGTACTTGGTCTGTTCGGAATCTCTGATTATCCTCTCTAATAACTCAGGTTTTCGACTATTATGACTTAACTGACTTTGATTGGTCTGAACTGTTGTGTTCAATGACCTGTAATCCGATATTTGTTAGCGGGAAGCGCTAATGATCTAGCGGATTATTTTGATATTATTTTTCCGCGGTGTGACTTTCGGGAGACGTTCTTCATCTATCGGCGCGTGTTGATACTAGCCGCGTGTCCTTGTCGTCCCTTGGTAACGGGTGCGCTCTCAGTACAGGAGTACTGAGAGGTTGATCGTTTTGTCACGTTACAATATGCCACTTCAAAGTGAGCAATCAGAGAATGATAGTTTTTTAGCCGATGTATCATCAATCGCGCAAAGTCTAACATCTGTGAGACCAGACCAGCGGAATAATTTTGTTAATCTTATGGTGAAGCACAAACGCCTATTTTCTGATAAACCTGGTTTCATAACCCATTATCAACATGAAATCCATTTAAGTAAATCTAAACCCTACATAAAACGATCATATCCTGTACCATTGGCAAAATGTACAGCTGTTGAAAAAGAATTGAAAATGATGTTAGAGGACGGTATCATTGAGCGATCTTGTAGTCCTTACTGTAATCCATTACGTATAGTAGAGAAAAAAGATGGTAAAATTCGATCGTGCCTTGATGCAAGATTTTTGAATGATGTAATAGAAGGAAATAATGAAACACCACCTTTAATTTCTGAATTATTACAATGCCACCATGGAATACAATGTATATCCACAATGGATTTAACTCATGGTTATTGGTAAGTACCGTTAGCAAATACTTCAAGACCTTATACAGCGTTCTTATACAATTCAACTCTATATCAGTTTTGTAGGATCCCTTTTGGGTTACAAACGGCAGGTAGTGGATTCATAAGAGCATTAAATTTGGCTCTGGGAGATAATTTTAAAGATTTTCTAGTTTCTTATATTGATGACTTACTTGTTACGTCCAAAAATTTTGAAGAACATCTATGTCACTTGGACTTATTATTTACGCGGTTATCATCCTATAATTTCACACTACGGTTATCCAAATGTAGATTTGGAAAGGTGTCTGTGCCCTTTCTTGGTTTTGTTTTATCAATTGATGGTATTAGACCAGATCCTTATAGATTAAAGATTATTACCAAATTTTCGGAACCGCAAAGCAAAAAGCAACTTCAGAGCTTTTTAGGAATCTGTAACTATTACCGAAAGTTTAAAATAAATTATTCTAAATATATACAACCTTTTCGTAGTCTTCTGGGAAGCAATAATCATTGGACATGGACAAAAGCTCATTCTATTGCTTTTTAAGAATTGAAAGATGCATTCTTACAATGTGTTGTACTAAGACATTTGATTCCGGGAATCGTTCTAAAGGTACAATGTGATGCAAGTGACCTTGGCATTTGTGGAATTTTATATCAATGAATCATAATGGGGAGGTCCATATCTATAGTGAGTCGATGTTTGACTTCCCCTGAAACAAGGTATAACACAACGGAAAAAGAATTATTAGCTATTGTTTATGCAATACAAAAGTTTCGAGTATATTTGATAGGTACTGAATTTAAAATTATAACTGATCATCAGGGACTAACTTTCTTAAATAATGCTAATTATACAAGTGCACGCCTTTCAAAATGGAGTCTTCTATTACAACAGTATACCTTTAACATTAGTTACTGTAAAGGGTGGGATAATATTGCAGCCGACTTTTGCAGTCGAAACCCAAATGAACAATTTCACTTAGAGAAGCAAGAACATCCCATGATTTCCTTATGTAAATATTTACCACCTAATGACTCCAGCAATTCTTTAGATAATTCCTTGGTTATTATTTGTAAATTCGATGAAGACACTGAAGTACAAGCACCGTTAAAGGATATAGTCAAAGCACAAAATATCGATGAATCTATTATTGATATTAAAAAGGAATTATTGAATGGATGTAAATTAGAAAACTATCAAATTTATCATGATTTACTATTTACTGGTAATTCGAAAACTGAAGATTGGCGTCTTATAATTCCTAATAAATTGACCCCATTATTAATTAGTATTTGTCATCGGAAAATTGGTCATGCTGGAACATATAAAACTTTCGAATACATGAAACGATATTTTTATTGGAAATCAATGCGACAAAATGTAAAATATTTCGTGAAAACTTGTGACCTATGTCAAAGAGTGAAGCCTAACATGCAAAATATGCAAGGGGAATATCAGCTTATTACTGCCGATCGTCCAAATGAATTGGTGACTTTAGATTTTTATGGACCGCTTCCAAAATCGAGAGGAGGGGTACAATACATTTTCGTTCTTTTGGATGTATTTTCTAAATTCATCCGATTGTATGCACTTAAAAAGGCTACAACTCGGGCTGCCCTTAATAAAATATTACATGATTACTTTTCGAATACCGGAAAGCCAAAACGTATCTTCGCTGATCACGGAACCCAGTTTACCGCTAATTTGTGGAGGAAAACCTTGCAATAAGAAGATGTTAAAGTACTTTTTTCGTCTATACGTCATCCTCAGTCCAATCCCACAGAGAGGATTATGAGAGAGCTTGGACGCCTTTTTCGAACATTATGTGCTGATCGACACACAAAATGGGTTCAATATCTACAAAAAATAGAAGAATTGTTGAATATAGCAAAGCATAGTAGCACCAGTTGTTTACCTCTTGAGTTACATTTTGGAATTAAAGTCCCAGATGCAATTACAAGATTTGTACAATTTCCACCAGGAACTCCAATTCCACGTGATACCCAGCTTTTGATGGCCGGGGAATGTATTGATAGGCAATTTCAATATCGGAAGAAACAACAGTCTAAAATCTCTCAAGTTAAACTAATAGTTGGAGACCTCGTCTTGTTGCGTATACCACATTTGTCAAATGCAATGGATTCGGTTACTAAGAAATTTTTTCATTTATATGAAGGGCCGTATAAAATTGTCAAATTAATTGGAAAAAATGCCTACGTTTTGTCTGAGAATGCTAATCAAGCTCACATCATAGGTACACAAATGAGTAATTAATTTATTAAAATTTTTAGTAAAAGAACCAAACCATTATAATTGACGTACGATACTACATAAATTGGTATATAAATATGTTATGTAGGTAGGTTAACGTAATCGTTATAGTGCTGAATAGCTGTATATTGATATGAGTGATATATGTATGAAACTCCACTTGACAATCTTAATACTGACAAAGTGCGAACAGCTTAATAGTAATGTATAAATTTGTAACCAGATTGCGCAAAAGACAACGGACTGACTGATGTTATGTTCCTTTTATATTACATACGACAAGCTTAATATAAGTATATCGAATTACCCCTATTTATGTCATGCGTAATTCGAGGGGGAAAATTGTAACGTGCGTTTACCCAGGGAGTTCCCTGCAAGTTAAATTGTAATTAGTATAAGGAATTGGCGAGCGGTGTCATTGGTTGAATTTCCCCCTCCCCTGTATTAGTCGTATCTGGCAAATTGATGGTTGCTGGAGTATCTTCACTGGAGTCTCTTCACTTAGGGAGTCTACCATTGAAAGTATAACATCGTGCAAGACAAAAAGTATTGGCCATTGGATTAAATCTAAAGCAGAATAAATATTTTTGGAAATGATCTACTATAAAAAAGGATCCACTCCTAATTGAAATTATATCGTAAGATAAAAAGGATCCATTAATAATTGGAAATATATCGCAACATTTGGATCCTATAATCATGCTGGAACCAAAGGAACAAATTAAAGAATACTGAGACGAGTAAGACAAGGGAGATACATCATCCACCAGCTGAAATCTACAAGACGTATTTATTACATAATTATATTTATTCATATTTTTATTATTAGTTTCTCATAACATGTTCCATTTCGATTATAAAGTGTCTTGCCGCCCTAAGTACGTAATAAGATAGGAGATAATAAGATAGGATATATCTATTTTATCAAATGGTAGATTCATAAAAGAAAACTATAATTAAATAATTAATAGTGTGAATATGGATGTTTTAGTGTGAATGCATGTTTGTATGTGATGAACCGGTCTATTGAGGCATCTGCTATTAAAGATTATAATTATAATTTATCTTGCAAATTCTGATTGTTCATTTATTTTATTATTTTATATATATGCCAAAATTGGTAAATTGTTAACCATCACAAATAAATGTCTTATAAGCAACTAAAATATATTACAATTGGCGCGCAATGTGAAATGCAAGATAAAAAATTAGTCTTTGTTATAGATCGTGTTTAAATTTTATATGTTAATATGAGTTTAAAGCATACGCCTATGAAAACTAGAAATCAGAGGAAAGAGAGTGATAATAATGTGGATATTGTAAGTGGAAAAGGTGATATAGCAGGCAGAAGTCAGGTTAGAGAAAGTAATCTTGAGAGTGATAGCAGGCAGGTTACGATGGCTGAGGGTCAAAATAATATTATGCCTAGTCAATT
>NW_014333079.1:0-3049 GCF_000341935.2 Cephus cinctus | reverse complement strand
CGACAGCGAGACATTCTTTTTCGGTAGCTGAATATTTATGTTCCGCGGGAGTAAGAGTACGACTCGCGTATGCAATTACATGTTCGGTATCGTTTTGTTGTCGTAACACTACTCCTAACCCTATGTCACTAACATCCGTCTGTAACGTGAACGGGAGCGAAAAATCAGGACAAGCAAGTGTCAGCGCGGAAGTCAAGGCGGATTTTATCCGTTCTAAGGCCCTTTCTTGATTTTCCCTCCATTCCCACTCTTTACCCTTTTTCAATAGAAGTTTTAGGGGCGCAGCAACTGAGGCGAATTCCGGAAGGAACCTACGGTACCAAGACGCCATCCCTAAGAGCTTACGTAATTGCTTAAGGTTCTGTGGTGCGAGGTACTCGAGTATAGGCTGGATTTTCTCCGGATCAATTTGCAGACCGTTTTCATTGACCGTAAAGCCGAGATATTTGACCTGCGAACAACAAAAGTCACATTTCTCGGGGTTTATAGTCAAGCCTGCTCGCGAGATAATTTCTAAGACTTTTTTTTAACCAGATGAGATGGTCTTCAAACGTTTTCGTCACTACGATAACATCGTCCAAGTATGAGAAGACATGCGGGCTCCATCTCGGGCCCTATTAGTCGATCGACAAGGCGCTGGAATGTGGCGGGCGCATTCGTCAACCCATATGGCATTCGTTTAAATTGAAACAGTCCTTTCCCGAGAACGGTAAACGCGGTTATTTCTTTACTTTTTTCCTCTAACGGTATCTAAAAATATGCTTCACTTAAATCGATAGTAGAAATATATTTCGCGGCACGTAACTTGTCTAAGATACTGGACATATAGGGTAAAGGATAGGCATCCTTTTTCGTGACGGCATTAACTTTCCGAAAATCTAAACAAAAACGATAAGTATTGTTCGGTTTCTTGATCATAACGATTGGTGTAGACCAGTCACTAGAAGAGGGTTCGATAATTCTGTTAGCTACCATTGAGTCGACTTCAGTATGAATAGTTTCTTGAACTTTTGGCGAAACGGGATAATATCTTTTTTTTATCGCGCGATGTCCCTGTACATCAATAACGTGCTCGGTTAAGTCGGTAAGTCCAGGTTTTTCTAGAGAAGGCGGCAGATGATCTTTTAAGAATTGTTTCAAAAGTGTGAACTCGACGGGAGAAAGGGAGGTAATTCCAGAGCACAGCTCTGCGGTAATGACGGAAGTAGGTGGGTTAGTTTCGGAAAAGTTTTCAAATGGATAGGAAATGTTAGTCGAGGGGTCTTCAGGAACGGTAGCGGAACGATCATGGAAGCACCAACGACAATTCGCGAAATCAATTGCAATACCAAACTGTTTAATAAAATCTAACCCCAATAAACACGGAACGTTCAGTTTTGGAAGTAAGCGTACTTTTGCAATTTTAGTCTGGTCTCGACTAGTGATACGAAGTTCGGTTTCACCTTCCGCTTTGCCTCGTGAGCCATCCGCGTATACTACGATACTCGCGAGAGTATCTTGGATCGAACAGTCAAAAGTTTTAAATAGCGAGATGCCTTCCGGACCGAAATAGGTACGCAAGGAACCGGAATCGACGAGAGCCAAAATTGGTTGGTCCTTAATTCTGATGGTTAAATATAAACGGTCTTCCGAGCGTGTACTGCAGATGGGACCGCAGGTTTCGGCAATTGATATTGGAATGCACGACTTCGTATTTGGAGCGACAGAATCAGTAGTTTCGGATGTGGGGGTAGGAGTAAGGACCGAGGTAGTCTGCCCCCTTAGGCGTTTCCCTGACACTTCGGGCAATTTTTCGTGGTCAATCCCGGAGTACCACAACGATAACAAAAGATTTGACGCGCGTACGTACACTTGGTATAACTATGTCCTGGTTGGTTACAGTTCCAGCAAGAGAACACTGTTCGCGGAGGCGAGGAGAGAGAGCTCGGCGTATTATTCGCGGCGGCTACCTCTTCATTCTCGTAGTCAACTGCGGCCGCAGGAGCTTGTGCCTCAGATGACCGATTAGGCGTTGTTGGACGGGCTGACGTATTCCGCGACGGGTTTGATGGTCGGAACGCGGGAGTCGAAGTTGAGGATTGTCGTTGCGCGGCGTTAGATTGGAACAGAGCACGCGGTATCGGAGAATTCGCATACCCAGGATACGGTTAGGCGGGAGGGACGGAATACGGATAGGGAGGAGAAGGGTACGTGTACGGCGATAACGAAGATAACCTGGTGAGAATTCATAGGGATAACCTGAGAACGGCAGGTTTGGATTGGACGAGAGAGGTAGGGTAGTAGGAGGAGCGGTAAGTACGGCAGAGGTATTGCTAGGATCTTGTTCTTCGATGGTGTTTTGTTTCGCAACTGAGACGGTGAATTGGTCGCGGCGGCTGGTTCCTTCGCGAGAGTTTCGGTTTCCTCGAAGCGGAGGCTCAGGACCCTGATACGCGAGATCTAGCGCGACACATTGATCGAGCGGTGCCGGTGGTAATTTGCGGCGTTGACTAGAGATAATCGTGTCATATTCGCGGATGAGTCGCTCGAGACCATGTCCTCCAAGGGCGAGAATGTAAACGGAACCACGGAGTAGCCTCGTCAATAAGCAAGAACGACAAACAGAATAGGAGGTCTCCATCCGTCAAAGTGGAACGCGCGCGGCAGTCGTCAATACGCATCAGAAATTCCTCAGCGTTCGCGTCACTTCTCCCGGTAAATCAAAGATTCCATTTTTCCACTATGTCCCAGGCGTTACGACCGTAGAGTGACTCGAAATTATTTCTTCGCGAACTGGAACGTCTATCGTTCCCGGTCTCTTCGCGGATCTGAGAATGTGCAGTGATGCTAGCGGTAGGCGGAAGCGAAAGTCGGGATTTAGGGAGTAGTAGTGTAGGATGGTGAGGTAAGAACTGTGACGTGATTTTTCGAATCACGGTCCCAAGGCGGCTCCGGTTACCGATACAGATGACGTTCTCGATTTCTGGTTCTCCTCGAGTCGCCACCCTGCTCAGAAGCTAAGCTCTCGGATTGATTCGTACAGTTATGTCAAGGCTCTCGTAAGATTTTG
>NW_014333078.1:8279-16514 GCF_000341935.2 Cephus cinctus | reverse complement strand
TTTAAAAATAAAGATAAGTGGTTACAACGAATACCCGTCCTATATCATACCTTACTCTGCATGAAGACATAATACATACCACTCAAGATCCCTTTCACAAACATTGACCTGACCTATCTTAAAGCGTTAAATACTTACCTTCTCTGAAAGGTAGTATATTATATCAAATTATTTTAAGGGGGAGAAGCGGGTCAACCAAATTGGATTATTTGATGGCAGTTTCAAAATGCATCACCATCAAGATCATACTTTTCTCAATTGGGATTGTCCAAGCCCTCATAGCTTACGACTGCAAAGGGAACAATCTCAACATTACTACGTTGTCACTATTAAAAATAGGAGAATGCGACATTCCTCCCGTCCAACCAAAAATCCAAAATGTCGATATACAACTCTTACAATTGACCGACTTTACTACGACTGAAGTAATAGAATGCAAGATAGTAATAGATCGCGATGTGTTACATTGTGGTATGCATTCTCACATTTCTGCAGTCGCCTTAGGGAAAATGCAATATCTACACGAAATTTCACGTGAAGAATGTCATAAAATACATCGAACAAGAGCTTACCACATTTCTTCAAATAATTACATCACAGGATTGTCTTTAAATGGAACATCAACGCGTCCAATAATTTTTGCCGGTACAATCAAAACAGATGGATCTTGCCAGGGTATTCAATATTCCGATCCTTATGGATCATGGTCTGATGTCGTAGTTCAAGGCACAGTTAAAATATCACTATACAATTTCTATGCTATCGTGAAATTAAATGCTAATACCATTAGCATGCCTTCTGGTAAAACATGCACGCTCACAGCTGCAGCTTGTCCAGATGATGAAATGGGAAATTCGTTTTGGACCCCTATACCAAACGACGATTGTCACTATAAACGCTATACAGTACTTTTTGAAGGTAGAGCAACACTTCTCCAAAATAATTCCACTACTGTCAGCCGATACAAGGAAATCTACACATTGAATCAAGAGGACTTCACCTTTGCTTTGGCAAAAAGAGGGGAACGTAAGATCTGTGGTTACACCTTGATTGAAACTGAACATCCAAAGCTTTTCATAGTGGACAGTCGAGCAGATGGAACATTTGCAAAGAAGACATCAATCGATACTACCAACATGGACATATTCACGTATGTAAACTCTAAATTTGTTTATGTTGAAAAGCATATAAATCAACAGCTTACAACACTGTACCATGATGTCCTAATGCAACGATGTCTGTGTCTTTGAAAATAGTGAAATCGCAAATTCTTGTAATTGTAAGTGTAGTTTCCAGTGTGTGCTAGGTAATGGTGATCGGAGAGTCTTAATTAATTTTTTCAATTTATTTTAGCTCAGAGGATATATTAATATCCAAAATATGATTAATTTGCGCGAGGCTCGACGACAGCGTCGTCAACTAAATTGCTGGACTGTTTTTGAGGAGGAAGATTGGGGAGGGGAAGTCATCTTTTCAATAAGAGCCCTCCTCGGTCTTCCTCCTTATTGAAAGAAGACGGCCGTTGGTGGTGGTAAGTTTCGAAAAATATGTGTATGTATATGATGAAGCGAAATACATGGTATATCTGGAAAAAATCTGATCTCTCTTCGAGAAGTAAATTGAAATCGTAGAGTGATCCAAATAAATTGTTTTCAGGGCTGAAATAACAGTCAAATTATTTCAAATCATCTTATTTAATGATATTGTATAAAGATATATATATATTGTTACGTCTCAGCCCTCCAATATACGATACTAGTTAACCCATACATATAGACAGCCACTTATACCCATGGCCAACCATATTATTATCGTTATACCCTGACCTATACAGACATTATACACACACATATGTCGATTAATCGTTTGATATAATTAATTTTATTGATTTATACTTTTGTCTTGTTTTATATTCTGTTATATTATTGGAATCTTTAATTACGTTATCACTTATTCGACCGGAAAGATGTTACGCTTATTATTTCTATCAGGTATTATGTTCTTAAGGAATTTGTCATACCAATCCTTTATTATGTCTTGGAATAAAAGATAAACCTGAAGCTCCTCGAGACTAGCAGTACTCGCGAGGTTTCAGGTACAGAATTGGAAGACTCAGGTATGCAACAACAGATAGATAATTGTTAGTACTCTGATTTGTTAAATGATCATTGAGAAAGGGAATTAAAGACCAATCAGATTCATGAGAAGTTATGGAAGGGATAAGAATCAAAGTCATTAAAAGGGGTTGAAGAGCCCAAAAAGTCAGAGTTGGAGTGCCAGTCAGAGTTCCAGTTCCAGTTGGAGTTCTAGCTCCTGTTCAGCGGTAGAAGTGTGAAGTTGTGAAGTACATCAGAAGTCTTGTAAAAGAAGTGCAAAGTCAAAGTTAGAGTCGAAGTCTAGAGTTCTAAGAACTTATATTCTCTTCAATTCAATTCTTCGAAGTTATCCAAAAGTAAAGCATACCTGGTGACTCTAATCTGCGAATTTCGTGAACCATCATCATCACTATCATTTACAAAACCCTGACTACAATCTCATCTGGACTGAGGGTCCATCCAAACCACCTCATTGAATCTTCATACTTCCAAGGAAAGCAATAAAAGGAAACTGTTGAGTTCCCTGGAAATCATTGGGTAAGCCTATGAGTGCAATCACACATAATCAGGTACACACAATAATTCATTCATACCCAGAATATCTAACTTACATAAAACGAATAAGAATACCCGAGCAAAGAATCAAACAATTCATTCAGTTAAAATTCGTTCTAGTTTCGTTAATCAGGATATCATATCAGACTCAAAGAACAATCATCCTCGTATCGACCAAGGTATCCTCTGGAATCTATTTCCTATTCCTACCAAATCTTATCTGCTGAAACAATTGACATAACGCGTGGACGTACCGTTTAGCACCGGCAAGTCTGACCAACGAACCATCCTAACTACCTTTTTCTAAATCAGCATTCACGAAACCTCTTGAATATTGAACGTAAGAACTTAACCATATTCTGCGTATTTGGAGAGCGATCGTAACAATATGTTGCGCCCTGGAATGGGCGGGACGTATACTTTCGAACAACAAAGGCATTAGTCAACCATACATATCTCGACATGAATATAATTGTTTGTAAAATTTATAATTTTTTAATTCGATGTTTCCATTTTTTTGTATTCTTTTCTATTTGTTTGTAATTTTGTATTTTCCTTTGTACTTTATATATAAATAAACGAAAAAATATATATTTCATAGTCTTTTCATTTATTTTAAGCATAAATAAAAAAAATAATATGAAATTACGTCCTCCGGCGTGACATACTGACACGTCCTAGTGAAAGAGTTCGCGCCCGTTGTATGGTGCGTAATTCAAAAGGGAGTTCTCCAGTTAACAGGTTAAGGGTAACGGAGGCCTTGATGAAGGCTTCCTTCAACTTCAAGGCGTCCTTGTTTCATAGTCACACCTTAGCTCTCTCTTCCAGAACGAAAATATATTTTAGGGAAATGTAATTGCCTATAGTGGCAGGACTGGCCGCCACCTCAGTCCCTCTTTGTCTATTCGACCGACAATTTTTTCAATTAGTTTGAAATGTGGATCGCGTAGTCTATACTATAAACCAAGTAAAGATACACCTTAAATTTTCTTTCCAGGTGTTGATTTTACGCAGCCCAGGTAAAATTAAGAAAAAACGACAATGCGTATTTCTTTTAAGTTTCGACCCTCATTGGGATCATCTTCAGAAATGTTTTATTACTAAGTAAACATGTATGAACTGATAAACAATCATTGGTTAAATTGTGTAAAAAATAATAGGCCGAACCAACAAGAATTTGTGTGTTACATGTAAAGGCAGGATTAGTTAAAAGTTAAAAAGAGACATAGCTGATCTATTAACTATGGCTTTAGGTTTGGCCTACTATTTTTTACAGAATCTAACCAATCAATGTTCAACAGTTGATACATGTTTACCTAGTAATAAAACGTTTTTGAAGATGACCTTAATGATGGTCGAAACGTAAAAGAAATACGCACTGTCTTTTTTTCCTAATTTTACCTGGACTCCGTAAAGTCAACACCTGGAAAGAAAATTTATGATTAAAACCATCCGACAATTTCAATAACTGATAAGATACATCTTTGCTGTCTGGGCTGGGCTAGCTGCTAATTCGTGCCGTTTGTGGCGCTAGACATATCAAACGAAATAGTCAATCACAGTCTAGAAGGTATCCTCAAGGAAGCTCGAGCCCTCCCTTGAAATAAGGAGGTCAATAAGGGTCCTTGTTCTGTCAATGAAGGTCTATGAAACGCGAAACGAGGTACAAGGGATCCTTATTCCTCACGGAACGACTATGAATACGGTCATAAATTTTTTAAGATGCGCTTCCACAGACATCTCCCCTATGAACGAATAAACATAGTTATACACAAAACGAAAGAAGATGTAGAAAGTGGAAAATAGAAGTGAAGATAGATCATAATATCGTACTTGAATTTTATATACAAAAGCTTTCGTGTACAGTTTCAATCAATCATAATTCTTACATTTACGACGTGATTGACAACAAGTAATGGTGTATTCTGTAATTGAATCATGATTGCGGTTATTAAATTTCATTTAATAATAAATTCGGTTTGCTGATGACAAAAATCAGTCGATGATATTATAGTCGATGAAACGAGCATACACACGGACGATATGCTGCATATTTTTTTTTGGACATAAAATACACAAAAGCTGGCTATCTTTATTAGTATTTCCTCAGCGCTTAAAAAGATTCTCACGAATTTGTTCCTGTTATGAAAGTCAATAGATTTTGTATATTACACTACACGCTACCTTCAGAAATTCATTTGAAAATTAAGAAATCAATTTATAACAATCCCACACAGCATTTTATATTCGTAAGATATCCAAAGTGAATATCCACTGGATATCCAAAGTTCCCACTATTGGTTATTTAAGGATTTTTTGTTGGCATAGAAAAATTATTGAGCCTTATTATAATACGAAGTTTGCGTTTTATGAATAAAAAATTAATATAATACTCACAAAAACATTAGAAGTGTCATATTTTTTTTTGGGAGCTGGTTGGGAACCCCGAACCATTCGGTGGTGAATCCGCTACCTTAACGACTAGACTATGGCCACCTCCTACAAAAATTACTTCAGTAAGCATATTAATAACAATATAAGATCAATCAGTTCATACACACGCTGCTCCATGGCACTCGGAGGAACACGAAATAAGAAAGGATAAATGGTCAGAGAGTAACCAATTAAGGACCTCACAAAGCTATACTATTGGTCAATCCGATAATATTCCGCTAGTGCCAACGAATAGTGAAACTTTCATATGACGATGTAAAACTTGATGTACAAGATGTTTAACTGGAAAGTAAGGTTCTTTTGATACGATTTCCATTCTTCTAAAGATATGTCAATGCAGAACAAACTACTTAATGACCTTGCCATCTATTAATTTCATATTTAAGATGCATTATCGTTTCTGATACATGTATTTCAAAAATGTATGGATTTCCACAGAGATTACAGAATATCCACAGAATATCCACAAGTGAGAACTTTGGATATCTTATAGATATCAATTTAGATATTGAGAATATCTTCTAGATATCCTGTGGATACTGACAGCCAAATTAGGATATCCTATGGATATCAAATGCTGTGTGGGTACTAAAGCATCAGAAAGGAATTTCAATAGAGACCACAAAGGTGCTGATAAGTCTAGTGTATAGCAATATAAATACGAAAACGTGTTACATGAAACGATTTACTCGTTTCTACCAGATAATAGAACCTCATCTTCTGGTTTCGGAAGTCGCTTGTAACGATTCTGAGAAACCAGGTACACAGAAAGTCCACCAAAGAGCATAAAGAGTAATCCAATGACATTAACAAGTACACCTTCAACTGGAAGTTGTTTATATTCACTGCAATTTAAGAAAATGAATTTATATAAATTCTAATTATTTAAAGTAATATTTATTATTACTACCAAAGAGACATTGGTAATGAGAATCAATCTCTGCATATTTTATCTAAAATAAAATTAATGGCACTTCAACCTTTTTGAGATTTTACATACTGGTTCCTGGAGATCTTTGACTGATACTGCGTGCAGTAGCTGATATACACAAAGCTTCATAAGACTAGCTTTCTTTACCAGTGTTTCCTTTGTATTATCATTTACCTTATACTAAATATTGCTTTTTCATTGAGACCAATTAAGCAAGCTGCAATTACTCCAACAAATCCAGCTGCTCCAAAATATATGTGAATAGGCATATAAGCTGAGCGGAAATGTGTTTGTAATCCAGGATACAAATAGGATATACATCCTGTAACCAACTGTAACGTCAAATTAAATAGAGGATTCCCAAAATTTTATAACAAGATTTCTTACCTGACAGCTGAATAAGATCACACTAGATAAACCAATCCAACTGTGCAGCGAATACATATTAGGAATTGGAATAGGCTTAGCATAATTATGACTGTCAAAAACAGCAATTAGAGCTAAAGTAGTCAGTATCAGAATAACTGTCATTATCCCAGCGTGAAGAAGCTTTAGGCGTCTCTTACAGACATTTCTTTGTGTCCTATATATCAACATAGCTAGAACAAATTAGAATTAATATGTGAAAACATTAAAACTGAACAAATGTGTTCATATTAAATTGGAGGTACCATTTGCATATAGAAAAACAAGTCCAATCGTCATTAATAAGGGATGCCAGTTAAATTGAAGACCACTATCCGATGTCCATGCAAAACCACCACGAAAGTACCATGTCCATATTATTACCAGAAGGATTAGTAATGCGCCAACTAATTCAGTAATCACCAAGAAAAGATTAAATCCCTTTAAGTTTTGATTTTGCACAGTCTCTCCAACTTGGTCCATATCTAAAAATCAAAGTTTCTTCTATTTCTAAATATTACATTAAGGTTGAAAGTCAAGAGCCAGCTTGTATATATATATTTCTTTATACTTCAAATGCTAATTACTAATATCTCTTGAAATAGTACTAAAAATAATTCTAAACAAGTTGCATCAGAGTATACAAAAATTTCTGAACTAAAGAAAATATATGTTTAAGTTTATATGTTTATAATTAGTCTATGAGTTCAACGTTTTTTTGATAATTCGCAGACAGTGCACTCCTCAGCAAATCACATGTAACCTTTTATAAACTGATAGAAATATATCTTAAACTAGAATAATAAAATAATGGCTTGTTAAAAACTTAATTGTTTTCGATCTATTAGAAAAACACATTGAAGACCTGTACTCACTATATTTAGTTAAGAATTGGTTTCTTATTTTGGACAATTATAGTATCTACTTTGGATGTATTACTCTCTAAAGACAATATGTATAAAGAATTTTCTTGTTCTGTTCCTTATGGCTTCCTCTTCATAGAGATATGCCAGATGTGTGAAGAATATAGAGATAATTGTTGAGCATAATCTCATGCTTATCAGATTGTTGCGTTATTTACCATGCATATACATCTATTTAGAAATATGTATCACTTATTCTGGTACGACCTTATTTACTTTCTGTCCTTTATACCTTTAAACAGGGGTGTCAATCAGGAAATATTTAACCAGAGATGAGTGGGGAGATGCACAACGCTCCGGTTTTAGGCGATACCAAAAGCATGGCGCTAAATCGTAGCGGCGAGTCCGGGAGTAGGATTTCGTGATCATCGCCTCTGTCGATGTTACAGATTTCGCGTAGCCGCGCGGGTCATGATCATCGTTCCAGCTGATACTGCAGTCAGCGAAAATGAATGGATTGCTCGGTGGTGGGGAAAAAGTTGCCGCCCCTCACAAACCGTTCTTGACAAACAGGCGGGGCAGCAAGGTCTTCCATCCAACCGAACCCTAAATATTTGTATGGACGTAATGCGCTAACAAATGTGTATATTCAAATAAATTTCAAAGTTATAAAAAATGCATAGAAATATTGGTTTTCACTCTTTACCTCTTATCATGCCGAAAATGAACATTAAAAAATGAATGGCGAAATTCGTTGGTAAATGAAACGACCGAGAACAGTTCAAAGAGAAATTTTGAAATATCATAGATAAATATCTATAATAAATTTAATTTAGTATTAAACGAGCATCGTAGCTGAGTCAATAACCTGTCAAGGTTCCTCTCTTTTAACCTTTCTAGGTTGCCCAAACTTTATTTTAAGTTTATATAT
>NW_014333078.1:6710-7566 GCF_000341935.2 Cephus cinctus | reverse complement strand
TTTCTCAATTTCTCTTACTTTTAGATATTTACACGCGTCATGTGTGTGTGAAATATAATGTAAAATAATTGTCGTAATCATCTTCAATGAAGAAACTTTATATTTGAGTGCAGAACTCATATTATTAAGATTTTCTAATCGAAACCTTTTGATATCCTATTGCCATTCGTTTATACTTTAATTACTTAAATAGATCGTTTGTGTAATGTCGATATCGCTGATCGTAGTATAGGCCTAGTGGGGACCCGCTACGTTAAATAATGGGAACGTATCGACTGCGGCACCTTTTGGGTGATGTGGAAGCTCGCAGGTGGTCGTTGTTTATGCCTTTATTGTAATAATATAAATAAATTAATTGAATACACTCTTTAATATGTTAATCCCATTTGCAAAAGCACATTTTTTTTTGTAAAAATAAAGTGCTCTCCATAGAGAGGTCTCGAACCATAGACCTCCCGATTCGTAACCGGGTGCACTAGCCAAGCGCCACAAACATCTGTTTGTTTTACTTTTTTCGGAAGTTGTATTTCTAGAATATCATCGTTTATTCAACTGCTTACTATTATCGTTTTGCTTACTTTACATATATGCAGAATAATATGAAGATGCACTCCAGTTAAGAACTTTCGCGCGACCCTTCTCCACGTGGACGAACAAAAGAGAATAAAATAAACTTTGGGCAACCTAGAAAGGTTAAAAGAGAGGAACCTTGACAGGTTATTGACTCAGCTACGATGCTCGTTTAATACTAAATTAAATTTATTATAGATATTTATCTATGATATTTCAAAATTTCTCTTTGAACTGTTCTCGGTCGTTTCATTTACCAACGAATTTCGCCATTCATTTAGAGAGG
>NW_014333078.1:1277-6307 GCF_000341935.2 Cephus cinctus | reverse complement strand
TGCTGAATATACACATTTGTTAGCGCATTACGTCCATACAAATATTTAGGGTTCGGTTGGATGGAAGACCTTGCTGCCCCGCCTGTTTGTCAAGAACGGTTTGTGAGGGGCGGCAACTTTTTCCCCACCACCGAGCAATCCATTCATTTTCGCTGACTGCAATATCAGCTGGAACGATGATCATGACCCGCGCGGCTACGCGAAATCTGTAACATCGACAGAGGCGATGATCACGAAATCCTACTCCCGGACTCGCCGCTACGATTTAGCGCCATGCTTTTGGTATCGCCTAAAACCGGAGCGTTGTGCATCTCCCCACTCATCTCTGGTTAAACCAGAGATGAGTTTAACCAGAGATGAGTGGGGAACCTGCGTGAAGTTGGCCGGCTAACTTTTATTTTTTAAACTTTTTTTTATTCCGGCTGTTTGATAGTAGTTTGATAGTGTTTGATAGTCTTGTAAAAACGTTTGATAATCATTAGTCTTTTCAGAACATCAAAATCGAAATCTGGTGTGAAGTTGGCCGGCACTTTTTTTGTTTCTAACCGGATTTTGTTTTTCCGGAGCTGAATCGATGCAAAATCGTTTGATAAAAATGAAAAAAACATACGCGAATCAAGGATCCCAATCAATACGATACAATCGATTC
Organism: Cephus cinctus; assembly: GCF_000341935.2. Taxonomy (NCBI): domain Eukaryota; kingdom Metazoa; phylum Arthropoda; class Insecta; order Hymenoptera; family Cephidae; genus Cephus; species Cephus cinctus. The sequence continues at coordinate 5,658 of NW_014333078.1, read as the reverse complement.
CTCGATCGGTGTGTCCATTGACTTATGGCCAATTTCTTCACCTTCGGATAAAATTTATCCTGCGGATAAACTTCTAAAACTTAAAAATGATTAGTTAGCTGGGGATTTATTCGGAGGATAAATTTTATCCGAAGGTGAAGAAATTGGCCGTTAGACAATATAACAAACTTTTTCTACTTCCAATCGTTTTATAGTCGTTCGATAGTGTTTGACAGTCTTGTAAAAACGTTTGATAGTCAATAGTTTTTTTCAAATATCAGTGTCACGATCAAATGCATGCAATGAACAGAGAAACAACGATGCGCTCCCCGCTCTCGGCTCATTTTCGAACACAACTATAGTGCTCCGGCGCACGTGAAAATGCTTTCACGAATGGACTTATAGCTTTTCCACGGCTCAATCGATGCGAAATCGTTTGATAGTTGTGAATTAATTAATAAAAACGTTTGATAGTCCATCGTTTGCAAGAAAAATGAGAAAAACCATACGCGAATCAAGGATCCCAATTGATTCCTCGATCGGTGTGTTCGTTGAATTAGACTATATTGCAAACTTTTTTTACTTCCAATTGTTTTAAAGGATAGACAAAACGATTGATAGTCAATAGTTTATCATGATGTAATGGTGTAAACCCACGCATACACGGTTGTATAGTTGTCAGCAGACGCTGATTGGTTAAAACGTGGCTGAATACCGTTTTAACCGATCCCCGCACTGCTATACAAGTAATATTGTATGCACGAGTTTGCCATACGGTGACAACTATGCATTGTTTATAGGCTTCTACTGAGCCATTCTGAAAGGCCATCACAGCTGACGTCATATAGGCGTCCATGCATATGTTCCGATATAAGCTTACAGTATTATGAGTGTGTTCCTGTTTACCTACTAAAGAATCATCAGAAAGCATAGTTCTGGTGGCTCATAAAAATAACTTATGACAACAATTGCTGACTTACGACTATTATGTAATTATAGAAATGCCTAAAACCTGACCTATTACGTGTCTTGAAAAAAGCTGATTCTGGACAAGAAGCAAGGAAACGACAGTCAACTTCACGTCGTACATCGATTTGGCTCTTCTAAAAAAACTATTGATTATTAAACGTTTTGTCCATCCTATAAAACGATTGGAAGTAAAAAAAGTTTGCAATATAGTCTAATTCAACGGACACACTGATCCAGGAATCGATTGGGATCCTTGATTCGCATATTGTTTTTCTCATTTTTCTTGCAAACAATGGATTATCAAACGTTTTTATTAGTCAATTCGTAACTATCAAACGATTTTGCATCGATTGAGCTCCGGAAAAACAAAATCTGATTAGAAACAAAAAAGTGCCGGCCAACTTCACACCAGATTTTGATTTTATGAAAAGACTAATGACTATCAAACGTTTTTACAAGACTATCAAACACTATTAAACTACTATCAAACGATCGGAATAAAAAAAAGGTTTAAAAAATAAAAGTTGGCTGGCCAACTTCACGCAGGCGAGTGGGGAGATGCCATGGACATACACTAGACCACAGACCACTTATTGGAGACCACAGACTTCTATATACAACTAGACCGCTAGCTTCCAGTACCCTGCCGTTGAGAGAACTGAGGCAACTTTTTTGAAATGGTCGGGACTGGCCGCCATCTTTTGTAGGGCAAATTTGTGAGAGGGTTAGTGTATCGGTGTGACACCCGACAATATTCAGTGGGGCGAATGCGTCACATTGGCATTGGCGCGTGTAGTTAGTGATTATATGCAGCAAAATCTCCTCTTTTAATATTTAAAAAGGAAAGAGAGGACTTTTACTGCTATTTTAGAAATTGTACTGTAAATCGGATAAAAAATACCGCTATTTGAACCTCGAGAATCTTACGTTCACTAAGTCAACATCTTATCCACTCAGCTATTTGGCACACTATAAGTGATATAGTCTTCGTAATATTTAAGATATGTGCCTCCACTTATTTGACATCGGCTTATCTGATTCGTTTCTTCATATTTACCAAATTATTTTACCTTGTAACGTGGCGTCAGGACGACACATTACAAAAGCCCCGCACGCCCGTGCGCTGCAAACAGCACGGCAGTGCCTCCGGCTCCATCTCCAAAGAGTTCGTAGGTCCGTGGTTCGGGAGGAAGGAACGGGGGAAAGTAGTGGACTGGCGGCGGAGGCATGGGGCCCTTTTGGGTTGAGAGCCCGCATGCAAGGGGTGCTCAACCGCCAGGACGCACTGCCGGTACCCCGGGAATTTTGAACGGCCACGGTTTGCTGGTCCGCGGAGAGGGCGCCGGAGAGGAGATTTGTTTTGATTTTTGAACTACCGCGAAGAGCGGTAGGTAGGATAAAGAGAGTGTGTCGCGGGGAGTCCGCGTGTAAGGACTCGGGTGTCGGGCGGACCGCGAGAAATGAGTCCTTCTTCCGTGCTTGGGCGATAGCAGAGCTATCGGATAATCGCGGATTGCAATTATCCGGATCACTCGCAGAGAACCATGGCTCCCGGGTTTTTTGTATGGTCTAGTGCCAGTGCGTGGCCGAGTGTGTGAAGTTCCGAGTGTTTGATGGACACCCTCGTGGAGCCGGGATGCAGCACCACGGGGATAGGGGGAAGGGACACAGCCACCACGATTTGGATTTGGTACGGGACTGATGGGACAGCCAGTTTTCGGTAAGTACCGCGAGGGCGGTCTTATTTAGAGAATTTAGTGCGCGAGAAGATTGTCGAGCGGGAATGGTGCGGACACACGGATGCCTCAGGTGGCTACCAACGTCAGAGGAGGGCACACTCCCGAGGAAGGAAAGGCTCGTCTCCAACGAGACCTGTTAGGATCGCAAATCGCGCCGCAAGGGGATTCGCGGATTCGGTAGGGACACCGAGATAGGGACAGGTCTGAGGCAGGCTAGAAACCACGACTCGGAATAGTCGTGAGCCGCCTTTGGAGAACACACTGTACGCGACGAGATTTGTATTGTAAAATCCGCCGTTTATTTGATGGTAATAAACGGATCGGTATCCTACTCGCTGTCTTTTCATTTTGCGCGCCTATTCGTTGACTCCGAAATTCTCTCTCGTCGCCCCCATGTTCCCCTCTACCATTTTCAGTGCGCTGAGGCTGAGCCGCCAGGAAATCTGAAAACGGCCGTGGTGAGGGATGGTGGTGGCGTCAGGTCCACTGCCCTGTTACATGTTTACCTCAGTGGTACTTTCGCTTGCCGAACTTCGATTCGTCGATTTCTACAACAATACCCGGACTTTCAATTTGTCCACGTTCTTCTAGTAAAATACCGACGCATAATTCGCTATAGAAATAGTACCAGTCGACCGTCGTATGCGGGGAACATTGAAATTCCCTCTAAGCCTGAATCTGGGTGTACTTATGAATCCAAAAATATGTCAATTGTAAAATTTCGATCATTGATAACTTCGATTTGCCAAAAAACGAACCAGTTCTCACTGATCTCGTCGTTTTAAAACTTCGACATTGGCAACGATATTTGTCCGAAAGAAATTCAGCAGTGCATAGAATCATGTCCTTATCGCACACTGGACACTTGAAATTCCGAGCTATGAGTCCGTATCTTTGTGCAAAGGTGATTACCTCAATAGAAGGTTTCTCACCTAGTTTGAACAAATCTACGAACCGTATCACCATTGCAATCGATCATACACAATCCAATTTAAGCAAAAGAAATAATAGCACACTTGTGTTACACGCTTTGCGAGCTACTAACGAAAATCAATCTTCTACATGTTTTACGAAAGCAGACGATACATTGTAGCAAAAAAATCTCGAAAAAAAATCAAATTTAATGCTCAATGTACAATCACAAGCTTGCACTTATACATACTTATGTTTTTAAATAATATTATTTATAAATTAAATATACACATATTTAATATAAAAATATGTAATAATATCTTCATATCAAAATATATGTATACTGTAACGTTTGTCGATAGTGCAATTTCGTACGCTCCTTATGAGTGTACGATACGCATTTTTGGTATGCCTGACGCATCGCTTTTCTTTCGTACCACTAACAGTGGTGCATTCCATTGACTGGTACTATGTCGGATTATTCCATCATTCAGCATTTGCTGTACTTGTTTATTTATTTCCGTCTTTTGACTTTCTGGTAACCTATAAGGCCTGATATTAATGGGTGCTGTCCCTGGGCTGACCTGGATTTCATGCGCTGTTGCATTAGTGCATCCCAACTGGTCGCCCTCTAGATAGAAAACGTCGTGATATTTTTCGCATACTTCGATCAATTTTTCCTTTTCTTCTTCATTTAGGTGCTCTGTCCTTATATTTTCTCGTAATTTAGCCATTCTGCTGGCTAAACGAATAGGAGTGATTTTAAACATTGATGTTCCCTT
>NW_014333078.1:0-987 GCF_000341935.2 Cephus cinctus | reverse complement strand
TTTCTGATCTCGGCTTTAGCGAGATTTTCTTAATGGAGTTTTCTAACTTCCAGGTTATTCCGTATAACTGAAGGCATTTGCCTGCTCGGATAACTTGATTGACCATACAATGACTCTAATTCGTTTTTTAATTCTTCAAAAGAAAAAATACTCTTGTGTCTAAGTGCTTGATTAGCTTTACCTTCTAATTTAGTCTTTAATATTGCTAAGACTATATTAGTGTCGCGTCTTAATGTTGGGAGCCCTTCCCGGCACCATCCGCCCTTTCGCGTTACTTTCATCTTCTTTTACTGACTTCGTCAATTGGGTAGCGAAGGGCTTTGCCGCCGGTAGGCCTCCACTAAGGAGGGGGGAGTTGTGACGTGAATTTTTGACAATCCACGCCACAAACGACCTGCAAGACTAGGGCTGTAGGGATTAACTGATTAACGCTCCAAACGTCAGTCCTAGGTTAAGGCGCACAGATTCCTTAGTATTAAGTAACCCGCCTATCGTCCGCTTCAATGTTTCTTTGCTTAGTTTTATTTGCACACTGCTTGCTTTCTTTTTCTGTTTCTTTCTTTGGTGTACTGTATCACGCTTTGGTGCCACCGATTGGTGAGAGCTGGTGGAACACAGATTCCTTAGGATTAAGTAACCCGCCTGTCGTCCGCTTTAATGTTTCTTTGCTTGGTTTTATTTGCACTCTGCTTGCTTTCTTTTTCTTTTTCTTTCTTTGGTGTACTGTATCACGCTTTGGTGCCACCGTTTGGTGAGAGCTGGTGGAACAACGTCGAGCAACGGGGGAAGGGAGGAAAGAGGCGCTGATTTTTGGTGACCCTGGGAGACCGCCTGCCGCCGCTTCACGAGGAGGGGATGCTGCATCCAAGGAATCAGGAGAGTCCAGAGTACTCGGGATGGGGCTCATACTTTCGTCTGCCGGCCGTCCAGCTGGGACACCCTACGATCGACGCCGCCCTCGCCGCCGACCAGGAGTTGACGTGTCCT
>NW_014333077.1:0-1558 GCF_000341935.2 Cephus cinctus | reverse complement strand
TGCAACGATCTGCTGACGTACACCGTTCGAGGTTGCATCAGCATCTCGCTATTGTAGTGTGGGGTTAGAGATACGAATCATACTACTTTGTGTACATGGGTTTTTTTTTCACTTTATTTTGTAACGCATTTCCTGACCTACGTTCTATCCGTGACCCCAACGTGGCATTCCGCAGATCCCTTGGGCGCCAGGTGCATCCTTGCACCAGCCCGACTCGTCGGGCTTTTAATTTTTAATTCGCGGCGCATCACTTCCGGGAGTCCTCTCGACCGGATGTTCCCGCTAGCTCCTAATCCGACATGGTAGAGGGGAACGTGAGGGCGGCGAGCACCTACAGGAATCGGTCGGCTTCTTGCAGAAATAATCGACATGGTGGGATTTGCTTTCAACAATCTACATTTATTTCATTCTAGGTAAATGATTACAGTCGGGTGGTCTTACGAACGCGACTCGATACAATCCTATCAACAGACGCGGTCGCGGCAGTCGTCTTCTCACGGGCGGCTGCAATCTTCACGCGTGCGAGTCGGTGGCGGGCCCGTAGCCCCCACTCCGCGTGCCTTGCTGCACCGGCGGATGCGCTTCATCCCAGGCCGGCGCGCGGCTTCGCTTGACAAATGGTAATTGGATGGGACTTACCAGAACTTCCAGTGCACTCGGATTACTCTCTCCTGGTCCCTGGCTTTTCCCTTCCGTCTCTCGTCTTTCTCGGGCTGCTCGCTCTTTCCGCGTTGCCACAGTCACAAAATCCAAAATCGAAGTCAGGGGGAATGCCAAATCGTCCAATTCACTGTACCAGTCAAATCACTATCTCCAAAAAAAAAACCAAAAACCAAAATCGCACACACTACTTTTAAAACTCGCTCACTCTCGGTTCATGGTTCAAAACGAAGTGGCCCCTTTTGGCCCCCCCGGCCCGAGGATTCCCGAAGAATCCCGAGTTCCCCCGAACTCGTGCATTATCTCTCGCCTCGGTCCGCTATCCGTTTTTCGGCGCTCACAGCCCGCCAGTCTCTGGGCGGCGCCGATCTTACCCGAGCCCGCCCGATTTTCGGGCTCGGCGGTGCCGGTTTCTTTCCCCGGCTTCCCCTTGCCACGAATCTTCGTCGTCATCGGCATTCTCTCGGCGGCTTTTGTCGGCGGCACGGCTCTCCGTGCGCCTACACTTTTATGTAACTGGCCGTCCCACGGACGCCACGTTACAATTTATAATTATCAATTACAATCAGTTGGTGCCAGTAGATCACACCAGTCTTTAACAACATCGAACTCGTCGATATCACCGCCGATCAGCTGTACGCTGATATCTTTTCCGCCCGGTCATCCCGCAGCAGTGTTTTCCAGCTCTCGTCGCGAAAAATTGCCGTACACCGTATATGTCTGATGTTGCGCCGGGATGCTGTTCGTGTGTCCATTGCGTAGTACGCCGAATTACTCGATCCTTCAGCGTACTCCCCCTGCTCATAGTTGTAAACGTCGTGGGGTGTATAGGTTTCCCACGTATCATCAAGTGCCTCTAGGTACGCGTAAAGGCCGCCAGGCATACTGACCACGCTTG
>NW_014333076.1:0-2210 GCF_000341935.2 Cephus cinctus | reverse complement strand
ACGACTACCTCGAGGCATTAGATAGACGCGTTCTATATTACGACACCGATTCGTGTATATACGTATCGAGTGGCCTTCATGCCGATAACACCTACGAGCCGCCGCTCGGTAGTCTTTTGGGCGATTTAACGGACGAGCTGGAGTCGTACGGTGCTGGTAGCTATATCACGTCTTTTGTTTCGGGAGGCCCGAAATTTTACGCGTACCGTGTGCGCAAGCCAGACGGTTCTTACACTGAGGTCTGTAAGGGTAAAGGTATCACAATCAACCACGCGACGAGTCTAGTAATTAATTACAGCTGGATACAGTCTTATGTAACGGGAGAGACCGACGAGCCTGTCGCTTTACGCTATGACGCGATACCGCGTACTCCGTTTCACGACGTAGTGACACGTGTAGAATCAAGAACGTGTAAACCGACAGAGCTTCAAAAACGGCGACGCGACGCGCTATGACGCGATACGGCGTACCCCGTTTCACGACGTAGTGACACGCGTAGAAGCAAAAACGTGTAAACCGACAGAGCTTCAAAAACGGCGACGCGACGGTCGTTTCGGATCTCTGCCATACGGTTTTATGTAATTAATAGTACAAACAGAACTTGTATAAATGTATACATGACCATCCCCGTACAATGATAATAATAATAAAACATATTTATTTGAAAAAAAAATCTCTTTATTGATCTATTCCCGAAGGCTCCACCAGCCCGCCCATGTTATATTTTTTTTTTCAGCGCCGCTTCGGATACGCTAGCCGTGCACTATGGCTAGCTATGCGGCGGACACACATACATGCCGACTATTAGCTCACAGGTGCACGATGAGCTCTTTATTTTTTCAGCGACGCTTCGGATATGCTAGCCGTGCGCTATGGCTAGCTTTGCGGCGGACACACATACATGCCGGCTATTAGCTCACAGGTGCACGATAAGCTCACCCGCACCAGGGGCTAGCAACGTCACCGATAAGAGCTAGCAAGCGCGCGCGACGTTACGAGCCTCACGCGTGTCGCGGGCCCGCCACGGCCCGGGCCCGCGACGGAAGCGGGGAGTGTGTAAAATCCAGCAGACTCTTTAACAGTATATTCGTAAAGAGCACAGCTAAATAACCTCATTTGGCATAATGGACACGCGGTGGAAGCATCCGTGGACATCGATGGTCTGTGGGCCAACAGGGTGCGGGAAGACCTTTTTCGTAAAGAAATTCCTACGCTTCATCGACGATATGAGTGACGTGCGCTTCGCGCGCGTTCTCTTTTACTATGCAGAGTGGCAGGAGGGATACAGGGAGTACGGGAGCGCTATAGAGTTTCACAAGGGACTGCCGCAAAACACCGATTACGGTAACGACCCACGCCCGAAACTCGTCATCATCGTAGATCTCATGAGGGAATCGTCCAATAACACGGTGGTCGACCTTTTTACCAAAGGCAGCTATCATGAGAACATCAGCGTTATCTTCATTACGCAGAATCTCTTTCATCAGGGGCCCGGACAGCGTGATATCTCGTTGAACGCCAACTACATCGTTGTATTTAAAAATCCGCGCGACAGAGCGCAGATACAGCATCTGGCGAGACAGGTGTTTCCTGATAATCCGCGCTTCGTACAGGAAGTCTACCGCGATGCAACCACCGAACCGCACGGCTATTTACTACTCTATTTGAAGCAATCGACGCCCGATGACTGCCGCGTTCGCACGTGCGTGTTTTCTTCGGACCCGTTCCACTACGTTTACGTACCGCGAAAGGGTATAAAGGGTGGGTACACTGATCGAGACGTACCAGTCATTCGGTTGTAATGGTATTCAGCGCACGCTGCTCTATAGGGCGGAAGCACGCCACAGTGTTAAAGGCTATTTGCCACCTGGATAGCAAACAACGCAGCGCTTTGTTACGAGCGGCCTACTCACGGCTTGTCAACTGTATATGCGGATGCGCTCTGAATATTCTTCGCGGCAACGTACCTCTCAAGCCTACTAGAAAACTCCTTATCGTTCAGAGCGGTGGTTTTCTACCTCTTCTGCTGGCACCCATACTGGGCACCGTCATATCAAAACTCATAGTGGGAGGTGGATAGGGTATACGCCACGCAGAGAAAGAAAGAGAGAGAGCGAGATGGAACATGCGAAAAAGATGATTCTCATCCCTCATGAGAGTTTGAATACCGTGCACCAACAGTACCGCCGTGCAGCGCCTCATGCGCACCA
>NW_014333075.1:7136-7397 GCF_000341935.2 Cephus cinctus | reverse complement strand
AGTCAGAGTAGGTAGGGAGGTAGGAGAGAAGTTCTGGACAGAGAAGGGGTTAAAGCAGGGATGCCCGCTCAGCCCCCTTCTGTTTGTCCTTTTCCTGGTGAACCTAGACGAAGAACTAGAGAGGGGCAGATGGGGGGGAGTAGAGCTGGGAGGGGGGAAGAAATTGTTCTCACTAGCGTATGCGGACGATGTGGTGTTAATGGCGAGAGAGGAAGATGAGATGAGAGGCATGATGAGGACGCTGGAGAGATATGTGGAAGG
>NW_014333075.1:6429-7029 GCF_000341935.2 Cephus cinctus | reverse complement strand
AGCTGGAGATGGATGGGAGAGGAAGTGGAAGAGGTTAAAAAGTATACGTATCTGGGGTATGTAGTTAAGAGGAATGGAGATCAGGAGGAACATGTGAGAGAGAGAGTGAAGAAGGGAGCGAAAGCGCTAGGACAGAGAGGAAGTGGAAGAGGTTAAAAAGTATACGTATCTGGGGTATGTAGTTAAGAGGAATGGAGATCAGGAGGAACATGTAAGAGAGAGAGTGAAGAAGGAAGCGAAAGTGCTAGGACAGGTATGGGCAATTGGAAAAAGGAAGTTCGGAGACGATTGGGGAAGAAGGGTATGGCTGTTTGACAAGTTGGTTTGGTCGGTTGTAAGTTATGGGGTACAAATCTGGGGGTGGAGGAAAAGAGAGGAGGTTGAAAGGCTGCAGGAGAGGTATTTAAGATGGGTACTAGGGGTAACAAGAAGAGTGCCAGGGTATATGGTAAGGGAGGAGGTAGGAAGGGAGGAGATGAAAGCAAGGGCGGGAATGAGGGCTTGGGGGTATGAAAAGAGATTAGAGGAAGGAAGAAGGGGGGAGCTAGCGAGAAGATGTAGACTGGAAATGAAGAAGAGGGTGAAAGCTGGAAAAGGGGC
>NW_014333075.1:1254-6333 GCF_000341935.2 Cephus cinctus | reverse complement strand
AGAGGGATGGGAAGGGGAGAGAAGAGAGTTTTACGAAAGTAAAGGCTGGAAGGTAGAGAAGGTAGAAGAGATGTGGGAGTCAGGAAACATGAGAGGAGAGGAGATAATAAACATAGAAAGAAGGAAGCAGAGGGAGGAGAGATGGGACAGGATAGCAGATTCAAAGTGGAACAAGGAGTACAAATTCGTCAAGGGGAAGGGGGTACCGGGGTACCTCTAAAGAGGGGTTGGAAGGAGGAGAGGTGGAGCAGAGTAGCGAGGTTTAGGTTAGGGGATGAGATGAGTGGAGGAATGTACTGGGAGAAGGAAGAAAAAAAGAGGTGTAGAATGTGTGGGTATGGAGAAGAGACGTGGGAACATGTATGGGAGGCATGCTCAGGTTTGGGGATAGACAGAGGATGGCAAGAAATGAGAGAGGAAGTGTTGGGGGAGTCAGGACAAGGGGAAAGATGGCTACTGGAATTAGAAAGGATAAGGAAAGAAAGGGGAGAGATAGGGAAGGAGAATTAGGCGGGGTTTTAAGTAAAGAGCGCCGAAATCGGAGGTCGGTAGTGTGAGAGAGGGAGAGAGTGTTGCGAGCGTGAGAGTGAATGAGAGACCGAGCCAAAAGAGTTTTTTCTTTTTGAATTTCTTTTTCTCTTTTGGCGAGCGAGACAGAGGTGTATGAAAGAGCGAGAATGTAAATAGATTATGTAGTATAGGGCAATTTGTAAATAGTGTAACTTTTGTACAGTAGTTTTAAGTAATATTGTAAACGGAGCGGGAGTCCGTGCTGTACCCCGCAAGGGATTAAATGGCATTATTATATATATTATATATTATATATATATGGTAGCACGTTCCACCGCAGGGAGAAGTGACAACCATCTTGTTTTAACATGCCGCAAGACGGGAGCAAATTCAGTTTCGTGCATCTCATAAAAGTCTTTTAAAGCGTCAACTCGTTTTGCATAGTATGAAAAATGGTTATGCAGCTTCAGGATGAAATTCTCTAAATCAAACTCACTCTTACCCAGACCATACTTTACACTGTTGTGCAAAATGTGTGCAGGATATCCCACTGATAAAATGTTGTCATTATCATGATGGAATAACTGGAAAACTGAATTACGACACCCAAAGTTCACATTTGCATTAGCTGCACAGTAACTGGTAAGGCGTTTAGTGTCAATATTGCGCTCTTTCAGTCGTGTCATTAAATTCATATGGATGGCTGATGCAGTTTCATTTGTGTCTTCATAAAAGTCAAATACACAAATTTTTAAATTTGTAGTTGGGCTGTAAAATCTCACCATCAACGGAAACATTTTTGTGGCACCGTGGTTGGAGGTGTCAGTAGCAACACTATAAAATGTATCATTTTGCAAAGTTTCGATGGCTTCTTGAGTCGATGCTGGACCTAAAACGTTATGTGCAATGGCACTGGCCTTAGTTCGTCCAAGTGTCAGTTTTTCAGCAATTTTTGAATCACCATACAAAGTATGATCGAGTTTTGTATCACATTCGAGTGAATTGAATGATATGCTATGCTTGACCGAGTGATACGTCTTTGTGACTTCAGCGGCTATCACTTTTTCTTCTTGAGTGCTCATTTGATCGGTTTTTTTAAAATATTTTCAGCGATGTAGATAAACTAGCACTTCTTTCTCTTTTTTGGTGTTCATTACATTTTTGGTGTTTTTCTATATCATTCTTGCCACCATGAGATATGCTAAACTCCTTTTTGGCACAATGTGCAAAATGCTCGAAACTTATTCTTTGGAGCGGGTTTGATGAACGAGTAACTTTTCATCCAAACATCAAGAAAAGAACACATTCTTTCTTGTTTCTTTTTTTTCGGAGTCGAAGTCGAAGCATCGGTTTTTACTTCGGAATCAGTTTCCGGATCACTCATTTTAAAAGGAATCTGAAAATAAAAGAAATCCAATACCAGCAACCAACACCAACACCAACACATGAACACACACATGCGTAAATACCTACACCTAAGTACCTACATACGAACAGATATACGCTCAATTATGTTAATCAAGCACGAAACCAATGCATACAATTTCGTTAAAAAACGTTAATTGCAATATTTAAATTCAAGCACGCACTCACATTCATATCAATAAACCAACAAAAACCAACTCATATTACCTAAAATTCCCAAACGCGAATTAGAATCTTAGAAAGAACCAAATATGAGAAATTTGTTACAAGCATTTACGCAAACATTATCATAATGCTTAATTAAATAATTTTAATGCTTACCTGCAAAGAATCTCCTAAATGTATATTTTATTTGATGTTAAAATCGCAAAACACGTACGAACCGCAACAACATGAGTGAACGGACGAATGACGAATGATTGGACGAACGAAGATCGATTGATTGATTGAAGCCAAAGTGACCGCGGAGCGGTCGCGTCTCTGAGCGAGAGAACAAAACAAAGCTATACCTTGTAACAAAAATGTTACAACGAACTCCTCCCCGTCACCTGGCTCGAGGGCACCACTGGCCCCGAGCACGAGTATTGCGTACTGTATTGCGAATTACCGTTTATTGCGTCTGTTTAGTGTTTTAGGCCTATTGTATTTAGGATAAGATCCCTCCCCTCCACCCTTTCCTTCCTGTCACCATTCCCCGTAGGGCACTGGCTCGAGGACCATCATCGAGGACCCAGCATCCAGAAGGGATTAAGAGAGCGGCTACGTCGCCGAGGCAGCGGAAGGCAGGGATGGCATTGGCAGGAAGAACAGCTGATCGAGTCGCTCGTGGGATGGATGCCCAGCCACCACCATGGCCACCAATATATGCAGCCGCGGTGCAGTCCCGTCACACGGGCAGGGAAAAGCCCCGTGTGACAGCGGTGGAGCCCTCTCCCTCCGAAACCGCGGACGTGCCCGGGAGGATTTTGATAGGCCCGGAGGCCGCCATATTGACCGGCGCGCGCAGCCAACACGCGTGCCGGCAAAGCCAGCGCCATGCCGCCGCCACGAGGCCCTGGAAGGCCCGGCAACACAGCCCATTTGAAGAGGACCAATGCCCTGCCATGCCGGAACTGCCGACCAATGCCAGAGCGCGTAGCCCTCTTAGTTGAGCAGTCCAACCAATCAGCGAGGCCCTAAAGGCCCACGAGGGCCAGAGCGACGGGAAATTTAGCCACTTCGAACCAGGGGATTGAGAGTGATAGAGTGAGCCTCTTGCGGATTGTGAATTTGCGATTTGGAGTGTGAGTGATAATTGCGAATTTGGATTATATCGAGCCTATTGAGTGAGCAATATTTTGCGTGTTTGAGTTGTCCCTATCTCCCACCTTTTTCCCCTACCCCCTTTTGCTTTTGCGTTTTAATAGATCGTCGATTTCCCCTTTTGGAGTTGGCGAGCTGTCCCCACGTGGACCGGCCTTTTTGCGTAGCTTATCTTTTTGAGTTTTAGTCTGGCCTTCCGCCAACCGCATGCGGCCAGTGGTATATTGCGTACGTTCTAGAGTAGTTTGCGCCCTTTTTGGGAAACCCCCGTGCCCCTTTTCCCTTCCCCGCCGTTTTTGAATAATGTAGATAACCCGAGGTATTTGCAAGTAGCCATTGTCGCGTTTGGGAACTTTCCTCCCTGAGACCCCCTCACCTCCCCCCCCTGCTAGCCGTGCCATTTCGCGTTTGAGTAAATATTCGAGGACCTTCTGAGGTCACTCGACGGTGCTACGCCGAACAAGTAGCTGGCGCCCATTTGTTGTTTTCGAGATATCTAGTGCCGGTAAGCCCTCCTGTCCCTCCTACCCTCTTGCCAATACCCTGCTACCCCGTTCCCTCATTCCCCTCGCCGACTAGTCCGTTTAAAGGTCCGATGTGACACCGCGTGCTCCTGCGTGAGTCCGCGTGTCATTGTTTAGTTTAGCGTGTTCGGAGCGGTTTAGTTTTCTATTGTATTAAATTCTAATTTCTTTTTAAGCATCTTTTCGTTTCTGTTCCCTTCTTCTTTGTATTGGCATTTCACTTGTTAATTATATTCTTTTCTATTTTACCACGTGTTCCCTTTTCTGTTCGAGATCCCTCCGCCCTGTATTTGCGATAGTTGTTCTTGCGAGACCCTGGGCCATTTTCGTGGTCCAGTACGTCACAACCTATAGCGTTAGTGATGTGATGCGTGCTATTTTGAACACATTGTTGCACTCGACATAGTGATGTGATGCGTAATGTATTTATTTTTTCTAATAATAATGATTTTTAATAAATTTATTGATTTATCGGTTAATTATCGGTGTGTGATTGTGGTATGAGAGACCTCCGGTGAGAATGCTGGAGAACAACTGTTCGGTTGAGACCACGAATAAAAAAAAAATTATATGTTACAGATCATGGCGCCAAGACGGCCAGATACACTACCCGAGGGGGCCGAAGGACTATTCGAGGGGCCCCTGTTGGACGGAATACCGCCGCCCCTCAACGCGTTCTTCGCCCCCTTCCATGAGGGTCAGTGTGTAATCGGTTGCATATACGTGCGGGGCGGGGAGGAGAGAGGGTTATGCTACGGGTGCATGCGAACGCAGACGCCCGAGCACAGGGTCGCGTACACGATTCTTGTGAAACATTACTTAAAGATCGACCCCGCGATAAATCTACGCGTGGGCATCTGTGTGCGCTGTGCTCGGTGCGTAATGCACGCGTATGCACCCGGTGATTGCATAACATGCATAGGGTACTTCTGCGACAACAGGGAGCTGTTACTAAGACAGGGTGTCGCAGAAGTCCCTCCCCCGCCCCAGGTGTAAAAAAAAACGTAATATATTGTGACCTTATTCGCACGATACGGTTCTCCGGATCGTGCCCAAAAGGCGGGTTCGAGCCAGAATCGACTATTAGGAATTTAGGAAAAATATCAGGCGGAGCAAATGAAAGTGAGATTTTGTTTTACAGATTACAAAAGAAAAATATATATCCTACAACGGAATACAATCAGTGTTAGCGTAGGTTCAGCCTTGAGAATGCTGGATGTTAGTAAGCGAAGAATAGATATATGCGCAAGCGGGAAGTAATAATGATTATAAATGAGATATACAAATGATTAGTGTTCGGAAAGTGAATTGTATAAAT
>NW_014333075.1:0-1141 GCF_000341935.2 Cephus cinctus | reverse complement strand
GTGTTCGGAAAGTGAATTGTATAAATATGATTGTAAGACGCAGTTTCCCTACACGATATGCGTGACGGGAACGGAAATAATAGGTGCGTCTACTCTCGTGTGATTCTATCTTGAATTTGGTTGTTTTTCTATGGGATACGGAATCGTGTCTGAAAGCAGCCTCCGACCAGCGGAATTTGATTACAGAGTTGACTCGTTAGAATAAGTGTCGTGCTGTTGAGCAGTTTTCCACAAGGGAACTCGTGATCACAGGTAGACGTGGTCCTATCTAAAACAACGTTGCTATCTTGGCGAGGTGAGAAGTCTCATTCGCAAAGTAGCTAGTTGTGCAAGTCTTTAAGTAAAGTTAGGATGGCATGTGTAGCAGAAACGGCACAATGATCAAGTGTATCAAAGTGACGGCCCAACTGAAATGCAGAGATTGATTCTATCTGGCAGAAGAGACGGTTTGCTCCCTACCCGAGACGGTTTGCTCGATTACAAGAGTAGAAGTACCTCTAGGTATGATGGTCAAGTGGGACGGTTTGCCCGCTTGCCCGAGACGGTTTGCTCGTTTACTACACTAAAGGTAACCTAGCTAGCTCAGGTGATAGAATGCTCGAGTCTCGAAACGTCGCCGTTTATATACCCGTCAACGGTAGGCCAGGGGGCCTGAGAGGCGCGGAAGAATTGAGCGTTGCGATGCCTACGAATTGTTATTACTTGATATTTAGGGTTATTCGGGTTAGCGGGATCTTATTATTACCGCGGTACGAATATCCTCGGATGTATACGTTACAATATATATATGTAAATATGTAGATTTTGCTGCTGGTGTTATATATAATTTTTTTTTTTTTATTATATATATATACATTATTATTAGTAATACATTTTAAAAAAAAAAAACCGCTACACCACATCACTACTATTTTAATCTTATTGTTAGTAATAAATGTAGATATATATGTATATATTATTAATAATAATTGTTGTAAAATATATACTATTACTATTATAATAAAATACATATATGTACTATTAATAATAATAATTGTTTTATAAGATTAATTCTAATAAAAAAAATTAACACATGTATACAGATTTACAGCACGAATATTGTACCCTACCACCGCCTCCACCACCATAGATCTTATTATCC
>NW_014333074.1:3992-10471 GCF_000341935.2 Cephus cinctus | reverse complement strand
TAACCTTACATCCCATATTAAAGAACAAATGGACGAAGGATTCAGACTGTAATCTTTCCGAGAAGAACTCGACGAACATTTATTATCCTCTCGTTATACATCGAAATGTTCCATGGATGTGTTCAGGATCTTGTAGAATATCTGGTAGAAATCCAAAAAGGAATCTTATATCCAGGAATAGTATCCTATCCAAAAATAATTAAACTACTGAAAGAATCTCTAGAACACCTACCTCAAGGGTTAAACTACCCAATAGCTTTGATACCCGAAAACGCAAGATACCTCAAAGAAATTTCAGATATAGAGGCCTATAGTGAAGGTAACTCTATCGTCACAATAATAAAGATACCGCTGACATCATCCCAAGAGTACCACGTAAATAGAATACACTCTCTGCCTGTACACATGAAAAATGGCACGTACGCTTATATAAAGGCGGAAGAAAAATACGCAATAGTGGGACACGAAATGCAAACGTTCATCAGGATGACGCGAACCGAATTGGACAACTGTAAGAAAATTAAGGATCAATACTTGTGTGAAGCAAGGCACCCAGTATTCAAAATTAGACCATACGGTTCCTGCGAAACCCAACTTTTTACAAATCCGTCGTCGTACCCTCTATCCTGCGAAACAAGGCAAATCAAAATTGAAAACACACTCCTAATCGAAATGGAGAACCCCAACTCTTGGCTATATGTAGCGGACAAACCAGAACAAATGATGGTATCATGTAATAATGAAAATCCAAAAAGGGTAGTTATGCAAGGCTCAGGTATAATTGAAATAAAAGGAAAATGTAAACTAACAGCCCAAGGTTTCACTCTAGAAACCGAAGGAAAGTATAAGTTAGACGTAACTTTAAACTATTTACCTCCTCTAAACCTAACACTTATTACTGATAACTTTGTACCAAATATTGTACCTAATAACAATAATATACAACCTAAGCTAAGAAATCTCATAAAAGACCCTAGCGAACTAAATGCATTAAGCAAGAAAATATCAGAAATAGAAAATGACTTAAAAAGGGATAATATCGATACCTTCGTAGATATCATTTCATCACCTATCTCCTATTCAATAGGGACAATTTTTTGTATCACTATTCTTATACTAATTATAATAATTTATTTCCTAAGAAAAAGGACAAACTTAACTACTTCCGGAGAAACTACTCCACCTAGTGTAATAGTTATAGGAAACTCTTCCCCAAATCCACATCAAGTCACACCGATATTTAAGACTCGATTGTAATAAAACCAATGTACACGGGAAGTAAAACAAATGTACAATCTATAAAACACTCGGGTGACTGAACCCGAGTCAGCAAAATTTATGTAAGCAAAATTACGAGGCAGGTAACCAGTACAACGACCTACAAAACAATTGAAAGACTAAAAGAAAAGCCCATGAGAATGGATCTTTCCTTTTTCTATGGGGGTAGGCATGTTGTAAACCATAATATAGATTTGGAAACGCGCCTACGTCAGAAGCGACGGATTTTTTGGAACATTCTGGGACAGACTGGGATCGTATGGGATTTTTTTGGAACATTCTGGGACAGACTGGGATCGTCTGGGATGTTTTTGGAACTGTCTAGGACTGTCTGGGACAGTCTAAGACATACTGGGACAGACTGGGATTATTTGGAACAGTCTAGGTCTGTCTGGGACCGCCTGGGACAGACTGGGACCGTCTGGGATATTTTTGGAGCAGTCTGGGACTGTGTGCGACAGTCTGGAACATTCTGGGCAGACTGGGACGGTCTGGGATTTTTTGGAACATTCTGGGACAGTCTGGGACCGTCTGGGACAGTCTGGGACAGACTGGGACCGTCTGGGATATTTTTGGAGCAGTCTGGGACTGTGTGCGACAGTCTGGAACATTCTGGGCAGACTGGGACGGTCTGGGATTTTTTGGAACATTCTGGGACAGACTGGGATCGTATGGGATTTTTTTGGAACTGTCTAGTACTGTCTGGGACAGTCTGGGACAGTCTGGGACAGACTCGGACCGTCTGGAAAAGACTGGTACCGTGTGAGATTTTTCTGGAATATTGTGGGACTATCTGGTACCGTCAGGGTTTTTTTGGAATTGTCTAGGACAGTCTGGGACAGACTGGGACCCTCTCTAAGTTTTTTGGAACAGTCTGGGACTGTGTGGGACAGTCTGGGACAGACTGGGACCCTCTCTAAGTTTTTTGGAACAGTCTGGGACTGTGTGGGACAGTCTGGGACAGACTGGGACCCTCTCTAAGTTTTTTGGAACAGTCTGGGACTGTGTGGGTCAGTCTGGGACTGACTGGGACCGACTGGGATGTTTTTGGAACAGTCTGGGACTATCTGGGACACTCTGGGACAGTGTGGGACAAACTGGGACCGTCTGGGATTATTTTGGAACAGTCCAGGACAGTCTGGGACGGTCTGGAAAAGTCTAGTACAGACTGGGACAGACTGGGACCGTCTAGGATTTTTCTGGAACAGTCTGGGACAGTCTGGGACAGCCTGGGACAGACTGGGGTATTTTTGGAACAGTCTGGGACTGTGTGGGACAGTCTGGGACAGACTGGGACAGAATGGGACCGTATGGGACAGAATGGGACCGTATGGGATTTTTTTTGGAACAGTCTGGGATCGTCTGGGATATTTTTGGAACTGTGTAGGACAGTCTGGAACATACTGGGACAGACTGGGATTATTTGGAACAGTCTAGGACAGTCTGGGACAGACTGGGACAGAATGGGACCGTATGGGATTTTTTTTGGAACAGTCTGGGATCGTCTGGGATATTTTTGGAACTGTGTAGGACAGTCTGGAACATACTGGGACAGACTGGGATTATTTGGAACAGTCTAGGACAGTCTGGGACAGACTGGGACAGAATGGGACCGTATGGGATTTTTTTTGGAACAGTCTGGGATCGTCTGGGATATTTTTGGAACTGTGTAGGACAGTCTGGAACATACTGGGACAGACTGGGATTATTTGGAACAGTCTAGGACAGTCTGGGACAGACTGGGACAGAATGGGACCGTATGGGATTTTTTTTGGAACAGTCTGGGATCGTCTGGGATATTTTTGGAACTGTGTAGGACAGTCTGGAACATACTGGGACAGACTGGGATTATTTGGAACAGTCTAGGACAGTCTGGGACAGACTGGGACAGAATGGGACCGTATGGGATTTTTTTTGGAACAGTCTGGGATCGTCTGGGATATTTTTGGAACTGTGTAGGACAGTCTGGAACATACTGGGACAGACTGGGATTATTTGGAACAGTCTAGGACAGTCTGGGACAGACTGGGACAGAATGGGACCGTATGGGATTTTTTTTGGAACAGTCTGGGATCGTCTGGGATATTTTTGGAACTGTGTAGGACAGTCTGGAACATACTGGGACAGACTGGGATTATTTGGAACAGTCTAGGACAGTCTGGGACAGACTGGGACAGAATGGGACCGTATGGGATTTTTTTTGGAACAGTCTGGGATCGTCTGGGATATTTTTGGAACTGTGTAGGACAGTCTGGAACATACTGGGACAGACTGGGATTATTTGGAACAGTCTAGGACAGTCTGGGACAGACTGGGACCGTCTGGGATATTTTTGGAGCAGTCTGGGACTGTGTGCGACAGTCTGGGACTGACTGGGACCGACTTGGAAGTTTTTTGGAACAGTGTGGAACTGTCTGTGACCGTCAGGGTTTTTTTGGAACTGTCTAGGACATTCTGGGACAGACTGGGAAAGTCTGGGATATTTTTGGAACAGTCTGGCACTGTGTGGGGCAGTCTGGGACAGACTGGGACCAACTGGGATGTTTGGGATTTTTTTTGGAACAGTCTGGGAACGTCTTGGACAGACTGGGACCAACTGGGATGTTTTTGGAACAGTCTGGCACTGTGTGGGGCAGTCTGGGACAGACTGGGACCAACTGGGATGTTTTTGGAACAGTCTGGGACAGTCTGGGAACGTCTTGGACAGACTGGGACCGTATGGGATTTTTTTGGAACAGTCTAGGACTGTCTGGGACAGTCTGGGATCGACTGGGATGATTTTGGAATAGTCTAGGACTGTCTGGGACAGTTTGGGACACCCTGGGACAGACAGGGATTTTGGAACAGTCTGGGACTGTCTGGGACCGTCTGGGACAGTCTGGGCAGACTGGGACCGTCTGGGATTTTTTTAGAACAGTCTAGGACGCTCTGGGACAGTCTGGGACAGTCTGGGACAGACTGGGACCGTCTGGGATTTTTTTAGAACAGTCTAGGACGCTCTGGGACAGTCTGGGACAGTCTGGGACAGACTGGGACCGTCTGGGATTTTTCTGGAACAGTCTGGGACAGTCTGGGACAGCCTGGGACAGACTAGGATATTTTTCTAACAGTCTGGGACTGTCTGGGACAGACTGGGAGCGCCTGGGCTTTTTTTGGAACTGTCTAGGACAGTCTGGGACAGACTGGGACCGTCTATGATATTTTTGGAACAATCTGGGACTGTGTGGGTCTGTCTGGGCCTGACTGGGACAGACTGGGATGATTTTGGAACAGTCTGGGACTGTCTGGGACAGACTGGGACCGTCTATGATATTTTTGGAACAATCTGGGACTGTGTGGGTCTGTCTGGGCCTGACTGGGACAGACTGGGATGATTTTGGAACAGTCTGGGACTGTCTGGGCCAATCTGGGGCTTTCTGGGGCAGACTTGGACCATCTGGGATTTTTTTGGAACAGTCTGGGCCTGTTTGAGACGGTCTGGGACAGTCTGAGACAGACTGGGACCATGTGGGATTATTTTGGAACAGTCTAGGACAGTCTGGGACCGTCTGAGACAAACTGGGACCGTCTGGGTTTCTTTTGGAACAGTCTGGGACATACTGGGATTGTCTGGGATGTATTTGGAACTGTCTAGGACTATCTGGGACAGTCTGGGACAGTCGGAGACAGAATGGGACCGTATGGGATATTTTTGGAACTGTGTAAGACAATCTGGGACAGTCTGGGACAGACTAGGATCGCCTGTGATATTTCTGGAACAGTCTGGAACAGTTTTGGGCAGCCTGATACAGACTGGGACATTTTTCTAATAGTCTGGAGTAGTTATAAGCCACTTCTGGCCGTCACAACAAACCCCCACCACTGTCCCCTGTGAGTCATGGAGCGCATCGCGCTCTGACCCCCCGCGCTGCACTATGGCGCCACCCCCTCGCCTATGTGGTCGGCTCTCCTCCCGCGACACTGTGGTGGATCCCCCCATCACGCGGCCCTGGTCCTAAGGCCCGAAACCACCCAGTAGCAGCGTTGCATCTCCCCCTTGGGGGCGTATCACGGTCGGTAATTATGCTGTGACCGCCGGTCGGTAATTTTTTTTAATTATCCTAAGGAGATAAGCGTACCCGTGGTAAAATAGAGCACCGTATTTTGCAAGACACATTATGTATGTTATAAAGCTGTAGCGCATGATACATTTTCGATTATTACCGTATTGTTGACGCGAATCTGCTTTAAGTCGTAAAAACGTATCCTGATTAATTGGTAAGGCCTGGTCCCCGATTCTACCCGTTCCCCAAGCCGCGTGACATTCTCCGAACAATGATGTAATCAGGGTTCAGAGCGTCTCTGAAGAATGTCTTTATCTCGGCAAAGTGAAAATCCCTGCCGGTGTACGGCAGCGTCGAATAACAACAATGTACAGCGGAATACGCTTAATGCTTTATAAATTATTTAGAAGATATCGGGTGATGGAGGCGTAGAAAACAAAAAAAAAACAGTTTTTTTAAATAAAAAATATATTATACACATTTTGCAAGAAACATCAAGCGTACAGTTTTTATTACGAAAAAAAGGCCCTATGCATGGCTGTTCTGATCCTCCATGGTGCTCCGCACGAAGGAAAGGTACTCGTGATTATACAGGGACAGCAGCTCCAACAATAATTGATTAAGCGCCGGTGATCACAGGCCTTTCTTCTCCAGAACCAACCGAAGATCGCCGAATATGTTGTCCCTGGAGGAGGTGTCGTCTCCGCGACGGTCGAGTTCCGCAATCAGTGTGTCCTTACAGTTGTTAGCGCTGCCGGTAATCTCGCGTAGCCTGGTTATTTGAAAGGTTACGCAGCGCAGGACCCTCTGGAGATTGAGGTAGGACACCCTCTTCGTGACAACCGTAGGTGTGTATGTCCTAGCTCTTTTAATACCCAAGCCATCGTTGTCCGTAGACACCGGCATTGCCGGTTTGATAATAATTGCCCGCTCACCGTATGAGTACATGAAGGCGAGCTCATGAGTGGGCATGAGAATGGGAGTGTTAAAAGCCTCGGGTACCTCCTTGATGTTATCCTCGGCGGTAAAGAATTTGTCGATGACTGGGAAGTGGTCGGTGATGATGGCCCATTCGGTAGGTTCAAACTCCACGCCAGAATAATCTTGATTAACGATGCGTATCACAGGTGATAAGCTTCCCGAACGATTTAAAGAGAA
>NW_014333074.1:1130-1500 GCF_000341935.2 Cephus cinctus | reverse complement strand
GCTACGATAACCATATTGCACCGGACAACGCACGGTCTCCGCAGGAGCACGACGACGCTGAAGAACCGGTGCTATGGGTTCGTAGGAACGACGTGTACGAGGTAGCGGATGCCGACGAAGCGGCCGATGCATTGGCGGGGCGCGATGGGGCCCCGAGCGCAGCGGCTACCTTCGAGGAAGGTAGCGTAGAAAGAAATATTCTTTAACATTTAAAGTCCTCTTAGTCAAAATTGTTAACTTTAAAAATGTAGGGGATGATGATGAAGAAAACCTGTTAGACGCTGTATTCTCATACATCAGGTCGATGTTTAATCCTCGAGAGGAATGAGAAGTCAGTATGAGTCGAATACTCTTTCTTTTTTTTTTTTTT
>NW_014333074.1:0-918 GCF_000341935.2 Cephus cinctus | reverse complement strand
CAGAGTTGTGTCGACGAAGACACCGACAACGAGGGAGCCAGCGATAACGACGTGTTACCAGCAGGGTATAGGTTTACCGTATAAGCCGAAACGACACGTCGCATAAATCGGTTTCGATTAGACGGACGCGAGATAAGAATGGCTATCAGGCAGCCACCCCAAGATCCTGATACGAATACGGTATCTTGGCTGCAGGGTGCAGTCCGGGATATACACGCGTACCTTACAAGCTCGTGTACCGCGCAAGATTATATAGGTCTGACGATTAAATCAGACAGTTTTGCGTGCGGGGCCGCGTGGCTGTCGTACAGGCCGGATCGAGACTTCCTTGAAAACGACGTGTGGGGTGTAATATCATCCGTCGCGCAGAGCGCCCAGACATTCCAAATAGACAGATCTTTTGTCATAGAGTCGTGAACAGTGAAAGTACCGCGGGGTACAGGGCACGTGCAATTAGCGCACGAGTTTGTAAAAAAACACTCTATACTTGCCATAATAAACACCGATAATCTCTGTCTACCTAGATCGCTCGCTGTGGCAATGGTATACGCCGAACGCGGGGAAGTACGTTCTGGGGAACTGCATGAGAGATGGAACGCTGTACGGCGTCAACGGGGCAAATTTCAAAAACAATTAGCTCTCGAGCTTGTGACAAACGCCTGTGTAGACATACCGCCCGATGGTTGCGGTATTCGGGAAATTGATAAATTTCAAAGACACCTTGCTCCGGATGGTATAGCCATTGTTGTTTACGAGTTCGATAGTATAGGCAGCGGTGAGAAACCGCTGTACGACGGATCGCAGATAGTCGATAGCGCGTACAGTTCAGGGAAACCACGGCAAACTCTCCGCATCCTGTATTATAATAGTTCGCAGCATTATCAGCCTATTTTAAATATGCGGGGTGCGGTCGGTAGT
>NW_014333073.1:0-10380 GCF_000341935.2 Cephus cinctus | reverse complement strand
CAAGGACAAGCTCTCTGCCAAAAACCAAGTCATGGTCGAACATTCGTTCCGGGCGTCCAACGACTTGCTCAAGCCCGATCTCGTAATAACTGACGAGAAACAGCTGGCAGTCGTGGACGTTTTGGTGCGCTATGAGGACCGTAACTACCTATCTGACGCCATGCAGGAGAAAATCGTGAAATATCACCACCTAGCAGAGGATCTAGCCAGAGAACATGGCAAAATCAGTCACAGCGTCATCCCTGGTATAGTTCGGTGCAGGGGCGCCATGCCTATAGAAACGCGCGACAGACTGAGCGAACTAGGACTAAGAAAGAAAGATATCCTGACAATATCTCTGATAGCACTTCGCAGTACAATCGAGATAGCGAATGCATTCATAGACTACGATAAAATAGACTAATTATCGCGAATCCTGGCACGCAGTTAGTAAAACTTGAGGAAAAATTGTATCATAATAGCGGTTGCAAGCTTAGCACCCAGGGCCACACGGGTGGCCCTGTAAGGGGTGATGCGAGTCGCCGTCGATCGAATATTCGGATACCTAGGTATCCGGTGCACGGCTCAGATCCGTTTCCCGAATGGGGACTCCGTATTTCTAATTGTTCCAAACTTGTTGACAGGACTCTTCGCAGTGGTTTTGCGAAAATGAATTGTCCACACAAAACCCCACGACACAGTCTCATAAGCATTATGCTTCAACTCTCCTCCCACCTTTTTGTTTTTTTTTCTCTTCTTTCCTCTTTCATTTCCCAATCCGCGGTTAGAGTAGCCTTACACTAAGTGTCGGATTGGTCCTACCATTTTGGTAGTTTGACTAGCCGCTGGACTTCGGTCGATTGACTTCCTATGATTGTTGTTACTCATTACTACTTGACGATGGCTGTAGCCTTAGTTGTTATAAACTATGAAAGCAGTTATTTTGTAAAGTTTTTCGCCCAACGAGGGGGCTACAATACCTTGGAAAGTGTCCCCGTGAAATGCCTCGTCATCTAATTAGTGACGCGCATGAATGGATTAATGAGATTCCCACTGTACCTAACTACTGGTGGTACCGTTACCTACGAGCTGTGTGGACGTGCGTCACGTCGCTCCGTGGTTTTTCGGTGTTACAAGTGGTTAAAACGACAGTTTTGGCTATTTCAACGATTGTGAGTGGTGCAGTGAGTGGTTTTGAGTGCTTTGAGATAATAGGTCACGTTTTGTAGTGCGAAATTATTTCAAAAACACTGTGTGAAGTGGCGGAATTTTCCAAGCGACGCGGCGGCCATCTTGGCGTCAGGGCGGCCATATTGGACCAGCGGCCAATCACGGACGGCCAATCAAGGCGTTCGGCGTTCTAACGGGACTTGACAGAATGTCAGCCCGTCAGGCGCGTGACGCAAAGCATGGCGCTAGACGCTTTGCTAATATAAGTAGCGCTGAGGAGTCGGACTCCGGCGAATCGGTGGCGGCTAGTATAGCTAGTAGTATAAGCGTGGGGAGTGTTAATGACATGGAGGTCACGGTGGCGTCCCTGTAGAGGAAGGCGGGGAGTCCTCCAGCTGGGGACAGTGATGGGGAGTGTAGTAACGTGTCGACGTCAAAGAAGCCCCTTAAAGCCGTGCGGAAAGCGGGGAGGATAGAGGCTAAGGAGAGTAAGGGGAATAAGGAAAATAGGGATAAAGATAAGGGAATAGATAAATCTAGTAGTGAGGGAACGTGACAGAAGGACAGGGCAGAGGGAAGCGGCCGTAAGGCACATTCTCAGGGCGCTTTCGTGAGAGCCAAGGAGTTGGAGAGTGAGGTCATCTCCTTCTGCATGGAGATCGCGAAAAATGTTAGTAGGGATCAGGCAAACTTTTTGGCGTCAAAGGTTTCGGCTATGTCCCATCTCGTGCAGGGACTCCTTCTACCTAACACTTTCCTCCAGGGTAGGCTAGAGACCCTTTCTAGGGTCACAGGTAGTCACCACTCACGTACCCCAAGTACAGACTGCAGTGCTCATCGAAACGCATGGTAGTCCGACAGGTTGTGGTTCTACAGGCGTGGGGGAATCAGGAGCGGCAGGAGTGGGGGGTAGCTACAGCTACAGCGCGGCTGTAATGGAAGGCAAACCGGCCTCTAAGGCGGCGACGTTGCGTCATGCCATCAAGGCGTCAGCGAAGAAGCGAGAGAGGCATATCGTTGAGGTTTTCCCGACTAATGGCGAGACTGCGGAAAAAACTAAGAAGGCACTGTCCACACTGCTGAACCCGCGTAAGAGTAAACTCAGGATCAGACATGTTAGGATGATTAGGGAAAACGGGGTCGCGATTGAGACGGAGGATAGGGAGGGATTAGATGCGTTAGTAGGCAACGGGAAGCTGGCGGACGCGGGACTAAAGGTCGCGGCGGCATCGAAGCGGCGCCCGCGCGTGCATCTGTACGATGTACCGCGGGTGATGGAGGAAGGTGAGATTGTAACCGTTTTTTGGTATTTGGATGTTGAAAAGCTACTTAAAGCTGATCCCAATCGCAGGTGCAATTCTTCTCGATTTAACGTATCCTCTTTAAAAGACACCCCTCCTCGAGAATACACGGTCCACGGTTCGATGATAGATGTTAACACGGCCGCCAGCCTATTTGACCGTTTAATAGGCAAGGATTTTCTTTGAGCCAGTCCACGTGTTCCACTTTCACCAGATTAACGTCCAGATGATCCACTGTTTCAGATAGATGCCCTTTTGTTGAATCTTCTCCTCCCTCACTCGTTCCTGTTATGGCAATCGAGTATCGACAGGCTCTTGGTGAAAGATACAGGTAATAATCCTCTGTGCGTCTTGTGTGGTATCCAGTTTGCGTATGCACAACTGAATTAACTTTATTTTGTTCTTTATTTTGTTATTTAATGATGAAAACATTAAAGCTATGTTAATTATAAGAATATCCGGCAAACATTAATCTTAAAACCTTAATCTAATTATTTAAGATATACAGTGAGCCTTACTTCTAACATAGTTATTAATATAAACAATATGTATGTCGTCTATAAAATTCATAGAGAAATAAATTTTATAAACTTTTAAGCATGTGGTATTTGTTATTTAACCCTAATTAACAAATAATGAAAGTCAATTCATGGCTATCAGTTTTATTTTAGATTTGCGTTAAATGTTAGAAACAATTAACGCGCCAATTTCCTTCTAATGAGTACCGATCTGTTCCTACCACTATCAGACTTTATGAAACGAAAATCCAGTTTATCTTTAAGAGTTTAAGAGATATCCACTTTTCTCTTTGTGGAAAATTTTACACGTGTTCCAACGGTCAAAATCCGGTTTGAACCGGTTTCCCCTACATTAAAACTTTTTAATTAATAATCCGAATTGAATTTAAACGTTAGCATTACGTGATTCTTGACTCTAGATTACTAATATGAAACTCGATTTGTTTATAACTTAATTATTTAACAAATCGATCTTTAAAACTTCCACAAACAATGATAACCATGAATGATTGTTTCGTCAACCTTATTATTAAAAAATTAGGACCAACAAATGAGAAGTTATTTTGTCTCCGGACTAACCTAAAGCTTGAACATAAAATTTATAACTGTTAATTGTTATAAACAATACAACACCAGAATTATTATGTTTAAGTTATCCTTCACAATCTATGACAAACGATTTTGGTATAACTTAACTAGTTTAGGCTCTGCGAGTTATTGCGTCTTGACCTTTTTGGACCGGACATATCCGGTTTAAACCGGTTATGCAATAAAACTCTATATCCGTTGAACAATTTGCAGGTTTTTCGCTCTTACCACAATAGTTTAAGCAACCTTAGGACTAAATGAACGTAATATCCAGGATTTTGTTTAAACAATAAGAACTTAATGGTTACTACAAAACTTCTTTGTTATTAACTTATCTTATTGTTTAATAGTCTGTTTGCGTTCAGCCCACAGACATATTACGCATATGAAAGGTTATTATATAATATCCATAAATATTAACGATTTATATCTCAACTATAAAATATTATATAATATATAGATAACTGGATATTGACCTTACTCCGGGTCATATCATATATCTGTATACTTAATGCTAGAATGACACTCATATAATGCTTAAACACCCTTTTGGTTATTACTATAAAACATCTATAATTGAATGAAATTCTTAATGAGCCATTGGCTAAACTAGTTTTCGGACCTTATTTGAGTGCACTATGAACTTCGTCAAGGTCGTATAGGTCATTTTAGGTTAAACTATAAAACTTCTATGTTATAATACTTAACCTAAATATTGTTTTCATTTGATCTTCTATGGGACCTGAGGAACTGATAGTGAAGATAAAAATTAAAAATCATGGTTAGTCTGCCGGTTGCAAGATTTTGTCACCCATTAGGAAGCAGAATTTTGCTGACCTCTCCTCGACTGAGGTTTCGGAGGAAGTCAGGCTTGTGTTTAAAACAGGGGCCAAGGAGGGGGAAACAGTCAACTGGGTTGTAGAGGTCACCCCGGAAATGAGGAATAGGATTCTCAAGCAGGGTAGACTATATATAGGATGGCGCTCATGTAGAGTAACTGATTTTGCGGAACCGACTAGGTGCTTTAAGTGCCAGGTGTACGGGCACATTGCGAAGTTTAGTAGGAAGGAGGCCGAGGTTTTGGGCATTGCGCGCAGGAATGTCACGGCTTCGTGACATGTAAAAGCAAGTCGAAGGTGGCTGTGTCCGTTAATTGTAAGAGTAGGGGTAGGTCTCATGATCATGAGTCGAAAGCCAAGTGTTGTCCCATATATAAGGCGGCTCTTACGCGGTTGATCTCGCTGACTAACTATGGCTAGTCATGCACGGTCGTAGAGGTAATATTAGTAAGGATAGGCTTAGAATAGTCCAGGTGAATATGCAACGGTCTAGGTTAGTTACTGATGAAATTAGGGTAGAATCGGACAGTAGGGGTATAGATATTTTGCTTGCGCAAGAGCCTTATAGCACGCAGGATAGGATTACGGGGTTCGGACTAGGCACAACGGTTGTGCATGGCTCCACGGATAGCGTGGCGAGTGCACAAGCGGCTATAATCGTGAGGAGCAAGGAGGTTACGGTTCTTAAGGTATCACAGCTCTGTAACGCGCACTGCGCCTGCGTACAGGTTAGTTTCCGACAGGGAAGCTTGTACCTTGTTAGTATGTACTTTCAGTTCTCGAACGATATAGGACCATACTTAGACCATTTGGATAGGGTCGTAAGGTAATTGCGCGGTAATAAGATAGTCATAGAAATAGATGCGAACGCAAAATCCCCCCTATGGGGAAGCAGTCAGCTGGACGCCCGCGAAGCCCAGCTGGAGGATCTCATTGCGCGGCACGATTTAGTTGTTGTAAATAGAGACCAAGGTGTGAGTACTTTTGCGAGTGGGAGGGGTGAGTCGAATATCGACGTTACCTTGGCCACCGAGAGTGCTTCGAACCTGGTGAATAGCTGGGCGGTGCATGAGGCCTGGACTAGTAGCGATCATCGTGTCATAGAGATAGTCCTTGAGTGGGAAAGGGATCCAAATTCACTTATGCATGCAAGTGAAGGAGGACCCAGTAGGTTTTGTATATTTAAGGCGGACTGGGAGGAATTTAGGAATGCTCTCATGGAATCGCGAGATAGGCTAAGAGCGTCGAGTGAAGTCATTGCTCGCCCGCAGGATGTTAACAGGCTTGCCGACAGAATTGAGGAAGCGATAGTTGAGGCATATAAGATCTCTATGCCGGAGAAGCGTCGTTTTGCTCGGTCGGTTCCTTGGTGGACCGGTGAGTTGGCGGCGCTCAAGAGGGAGATGCACTCTAGGAGGCGTGAATTCCAAGGCGAGCATGGGAGCAGCCGGACGGCAAAGCGTGTGGCTTATTACGAAGCGCGTAAAAAGTACAAGGGGGCTATTAGTAGAGCTAAGGTCCTAAGTTGGCAACAGTTTGTTAGTGAGTCGAGGAAGGAGCCTTGGGGATTGGTTTACAAGATGCAGACTCAGCGTATTAGTATAGATCAGGTACTGAGTTCTCTTAAAGACCAACAGACCTGCACCATGGATTGGCAAGAGACGGCCGTCTCTCTGCTGGGGGGATTAGTACCGGACGACTGCGAGAGTACAGAGACTGAGGAGCAGCGGAGTATTCGTGATGAAATAAGCACGCAATGTGAGGCAGACTCATCAACATCATTTGAGAATGAGGAGATTCGGAAGGCCATCAGGGATCTTGCCAATGGTAAGGCCCCTGGGCTGGATCGAATAGAGGTCGAGGCTCTTAAGGTCTCTTGGTCCGTCCTCGGTTCGGAGATAGTGCGGCTGTTTAATGCCTGTCTGACTTGGGGAATATTCCCCAAGAAATGGAAGGTAGGATCAGTTAGGGCCCTGTTAAAGGGACCGGGGAGGGATGAGAGTAGTATCAAATCCTACAGGCCAATTTGTTTATTGTCAGTTTTGGGGAAATCATGAGTGTTGTAAACCACAATATAGATTTGGAAACGCGCCAGTAGTAATAGATAACACCAAAAATGTTTTTTCAAAACAAAACGGTTATGCCAAGTATTAAAAGTGTAGCCATTTCATAAAAAATAAATCCTTGCTAAAAAAATACCAAGCAAAAATATTAAATCAAATCCAATAAATTAGCCAAGCAAAAAGCCTGTGGTGTACTGGTATGTGTGAGGAACGGCCCGGCGAGAGGGCACGACAAATGTAAGAGCGTAAAATAAATGTAAATTCGGAGGAAATAAATGCTTTTGGTTGTGGTCAAGGGTTGAATTCGAGGCTCAAGCACACACGGTCTCCGTCAATGATAAATCGGAGGAAATAAAGGCTTTTGGTTGTGGTCAAGGGTGCCGATTTGTTCGCAGGTTTCTTAAGACCTTTCCTGTACATTACAATCTCCTAGGTAGATGCTTAATAGACGTACATGTTTCTCTACAAAAAACTTGGTGTGCCAGCGAGTAGCTTGGAAATAAAGGCTTTTGGTTGTGGTCAAGGGTGCCGATTTGTTCGCAGGTTTCTTAAGACCTTTCCTGTACATTACAATCTCCTAGGTAGATGCTTAATAGACGTACATGTTTCTCTACAAAAAAACTTGGTGTGCCAGCGACTAGCTCCAATATATGGTCCATTGAAGTAAGGACGGGAGAAAGCAATTTCTCAGTATATACGTATATCCGGAAAATGTCGGCTTATCCGGTATTGCATATTTTATTTTATGTAACTCATGCATGAAAAACACTACTTTTCGTGCCTCCGAAGTGTGGCGAATGTGGCGCTTTATAACTATGGATACGATAAAAATTCTGCGCATGGGTACATTTGTATTATACACTGCAAGACACTATTAGCGTAACTCGATACACCATCAATATTAGGTAGCCCTCTTACTCTTTTGTAAAATGGAAGAGGTTCATTATCATCATTTTTTTCTTGGCAATTTAAGATGTTTTTATGTACAGTCCAAATAGAATCCCCTATCTTAGGACCACGAGTTTTGACAGTATCAATAGTCGCAAGGTCAGGTCTGTACTTTCTTCGTAATCTATTGTATTCCGTTATGGATTTTTCATTTGCTTTTACAGCGGCTGGATCATAATTGATAAGATGTAATCCTTGCAATGTTGTTACTCGTGAAAACGCAACATAAGTTTGTCCACAACTAAATGTAGAATTGCCTGTCTCTACAAGGGCATTCGTTAAGCTTAAACCTTGACTTTTGTGGATGGTTATACCATAGCTAAGGCGTATGGGGAATTGTTTTCTTATAACAAATGCCGTAACCGTTTTGTTTTGAAAAAACATTTTTGGTGTTATTTGATATCTTTTTGAAAGTAAGAACATCATGAAAAAATTAAACAAACTCATTCTACATATATCTCAGTGATGATTAAAAAAGTTAATTCACAGTAAACAGTAAAAATAAAGATGAGTAGACACTACTAAATGTATAACAAGAGACACAGATTGCGGTAAAAATTTTACAAAATACTTCGTCTAATATTTGAAACAGCTGACAACAAAAAAATTAATCGAAATTTCTATAAATCGTTAAAAATTTTTTTTTCTCGATCAAGAAGTAAGTGCTGGTGTTGAGCTCGGGTTATCACACATACCAGTACACCACAGGCTTTTTGCTTGGCTAATTTATTGGATTTGATTTAATATTTTTGCTTGGTATTTTTTTAGCAAGGATTTATTTTTTATGAAATGGCTACTCTTTTAATACTTGGCGTAACCGTTTTGTTTTGAAAAAACATTTTTGGTGTTATTTGATATCTTTTTGAAAGTAAGAACATCATGAAAAAATTAAACAAACTCATTCTACATATATCTCAGTGATGATTAAAAAAGTTAATTCACAGTAAACAGTAAAAATAAAGATGAGTAGACACTACTAAATGTATAACAAGAGACACAGATTGCGGTAAAAATTTTACAAAATACTTCGTCTAATATTTGAAACAGCTGACAACAAAAAAATTAATCGAAATTTCTATAAATCGTTAACAATTTTTTTTTCTCGATCAAGAAGTAAGTGCTGGTGTTGAGCACGGGTTACGAGGATTAATTGAAACTAGGGTTAAAAATAACATTTGATCAGATACTTGGCGTCGAGACGCTGCCGTGTCTCTTGAAAACGCTTGAGCAGCCTCGTTATAAGCGCGGGGATGATAAAATCTAGAGACGCGTAAAAGAATTTTACGCAACGTTATCTCATTATGCCAGCATTGTATACTATACAGATGAAGAAAGAATATTCAAACTCTTTTTCTACAATTTGCGCTATCTCGTTCTAAACATAATAAATACGCATCTTTAGAATTGCGAGGCCAATTACGCTGTTCAACTGTTGAATCGTCGACGAATATCCAAGCAGTGCCTTTGCCTCGCACCATCGTTGTATAACGTATATCCTTATTTTCATCGTCATCATGATGAAATATTACGCTCGTAACTTTATAATTATGATCGTTGACTTTCACCGAAGATGTGGGTAGAGCTTTAATTTTGATATTTTTCTTCATCAGCTTCGCTTCTCTAAATTCAAATATTTCTAATTTAACAACCAATACTTGCCTTGTCAATTCTACTATTGCAGTTTCGAGCAAAGATACGTCGCCGCATTTCTCACAAGATGCATGGGAACTCTTCCACTTTGATGTATTATAATTGAATATATCCTGCAAAGTTAGTGATTTTTTTTTTGAACTTGTAGGTAAATCAAATGAGAGAATAATATTTGATGACTCGGTAAAATTCCATTTATAACCGCAAGAGGAGCACCATTGTTTTTTGGTAAATTTATGTTCTACGACGCTGCGAACAGCAGATACTTTTTCACAAAGAGAATGGATAAATGAAATAACGTCATGTTGACAGTTACCAGTAAAATCGATTACACCCTTCTCACTTGCCAATTCTCGTATTGCAAATGTATCGATGACAACTTCATTATTTGACATATATGTCTCAATAAAAAAGCGCAGTTACCGCTGTATCTTTCCCAAGAATTTTTTTAGCCCAACATCTTAATGTTTTTATTAAGAAACTTTTTCCAGTACCTTCCTCTCCACTAACGTATAATCGAACAATATCAGCCTCAGAAGTAATGGTAGTAGTAACTTTATCAAACACTCGTTTCTGATCAATATTTAATTCTGCAATCATTTGAGTAAGATGCTCTAGATCTAATTTGTCACCCATAGCTTTTACGTCTTTCACTGCATCTTCTACATCTCTGGGTACACATTCTAATAATTCATCAGCGCCAGAATTTATACTTTCTTTTGGATCTTCTAATAATTTTTTCTCAACTTGTTCATTCACATAATCTATTCCTCGTTGTATCTCTGTTAATTGTTCGTGATAACGATGAGCATCTTCTAACTGTGATTTCAAAGAGTAAAATGCCTCGGCATATGTATCGTACTCATTCTTCAATACATCGGTATTCCTCCATGGCTTAAACAATAAAAGTAATGAAAAATAGTAATTTTCAGGCTGTGTATGTGGGTTGTACACATAGTGATTAATAAGACAGGGTCGAAGTCTCCTCTTTAAATACGTGGATTCACTAATTTTATGCACTTCTAAACACCGTTTAGGCATGGTTTTTGTAATATCGTAGAATTTCGCAAAATTATAGAGACTCAGAGAACTTAGACTTTCAGGCCTCGCAGGATAGTAAGTGTCGATCAACGCAGGACAAAATAGATCTGTCGATTCTTCGTCCAACGATTCAATTTCTTTCCGAGGTTTTAATTTTCGACTTCTAATTTTATTGACATCGAGCCACTTTATAGTGATCCACGGGTCAGTTCCATGCAGCGACATACCCAAAAAAGTATCAGCAGCTTCAAGAGCACCGCACTCCCTATGATTCAACATTCGC